>NC_135214.1:4536370-4558870 GCF_052324685.1 Brachyhypopomus gauderio
TAGTTTTCCTATAACTGAGCAGTGTTTTCATGCAAACTAAGTTTGTCTGATATTTTCACTAAAGCCAGGTGTCATTTTAATGTTCGGGTCATGTTTTTGTATCTCAGGATTCTCACTTAGCAATCAGGACTGAAGAGTACAGCTGATGTTTTATTATTTGTCTTTATAAGCTATTCTACGTGATGTTGCAGTTTCTAGCAATTGTAAACTTGTCAACGTGTCATGTTGTAGTGTTATTGTTGTTATAGTGTTGTCATGTTATAGTGAATGTTACCGATGCTGACCAAGTTTCTCACTTGTACCTTACTAATATTAGCAGCTGTTCCAAGAACGCCCTCAGTTACAAAACATCTGATTATGACCCTCGACTGAAAGGTTTTCTTCAGTTATTACATTTAGATTGGAACTGATTCATTTCTATGTGGACACCTTCCCATTAGCAAATATTAATTCTTTGGCTTTGGTTTGGCAAAAAACAAAAAAACAAAAACAACATTGTGTTTGAGCCAACACAATGATGCTTCAGTACTTGGATAATATTACTGTGCTAATATTGGTGTTTTGTGCTACCTGTTAAGAATAGATAACAATCGTGTAGTCTAAAATGCTGCGTAGTATTAGGTCTGAAATATCTTTACAAGAAAGAGTAACAGATGTTCAGGGTTTTGGCACAGTTGGAAATAAACAGGGGATTGAATGTGAATTTGTGTGTGTATTAGTGTGTGTTTGCATTTTGTCTTTCCTCATGAGGTAAAAACCAGTGTTGAAAAGGAGCCTGAGTGTCATTCAGACACCTCACTGCATAATTGTCGATTGACGTACGATAACCATAAGACAGGTCACGGCTAACCCTCCTCCGTCTATCTCTGTGGCGACGTGTGAAAAGCCCCATAATAATGGTCATCTAAATATAGTCATCTCCTCCATAGCTGGCATAGCAACTGAGCCAGGCTCAGCTGATGGGAGAAACTCAACTTCAGAACTGCCTTTTTGCCTTTTCAAATCCTTCTGAATAGCGTGATCTTGACTCACATCTACGTTGTCTTATTTATTTATTTAGGCCTTGTGTAAAAAAGATGAAGAGAAAACGAAGAGCACACACATTCAGTGGCAGAAACGCCTTGAAAGTATATAAAACTTATTTAATTTTCTTGAAGAGAAGGTGCTGGAAAAAGTGCACAAAAGTGTTTTTTGCGTGTGACTAGCAGAAAAGTACCTCAGTATGCAAGTACTTCAGTATTTGAGTACTTCAGTACGAGAGTACCTTGGTATGCAAGTACCTCCTTATGCAAGTATCTCAGTACCCTGAAAATGACCTCAGTATGCAAGTTTGTACTTTCAAAACATTTTGAGCATTTTAGTTTTGCCATTACTTTATTTACATAGCCATCAGGATATATGATTATTCCGGGCCTTTAACCTTGAACATTTGGCTTAAGTGTTTCTATTTCATAGATGCTTTGAATCCAGCCATGAAGAAGACCTGGAAAGAGTGGAAGTTTTTGCCCATTATGAAGGAGCGAACGCTGGTCTCCTGCACCGCCGTTGCGTGGTTGTCGCTCTTGGCGACGCCTCTCTGTTGCTCCATTGACGAGGTGCGTGCGCCGATCTCTCGCTGTGCCCAAACGGCCCCGAATGCAATTAGCAGACGGTAGCTCAGCAGCGGCGGAGGAACCCCGCGACCCCGACATCGTACGCAACGCGCGCTTCACACAGACGTCGCCGCCGGTCCTCTGCACCGGTGCCTGGTCGGCCAGCCCGACAGGGCCGCGCGGGAGCCACGATACGAGGGCACGTTCCATGGAGGGAGGACAGGGAGGTGTTGATGAAGGGATGAAAATTGTCAGACATTGTGGAAAACGGCGGGAAAGTGCAGTCCGACCACACAGTGCGGAAGGAGGGCGTGGTCTTCTCTCAGGTGCATTCGTTTGCTTGGGTGATGGGGAATATATCCTGTCCTGTTATTTATGCTAAGCTTTACTTCTGGCTTCGAGGCGGTCACTTGCTGAGTGACACACTCACGTACTCCCTCCCTCCCTACGTCTCTCTCACGTAACACCTATAGCCCAGCTGTGCACTGCACATTTACACCATGGCAGAAGGGACCTGCAGTGGACGGTAGAGATGCAGGAAGATCAGGGGTGTACACGTCCTCTGGCTACAGCACAGACGTAGTGGTGGGTGTTAGGACTACAGAAGCTGTTAAAATCAAAGAGAACCATCGACAGCTACGGTTGAGGGATACTGTACCTGCACTAACTCAAAATGAAAGGCACACGGTGAGCGCCTCTGATCAGCCCGAGGAGCGGTGACACTTTTTTGAAAATCTTGCCAAGTTCTTCCTTAGCAGTGATGGGCTGACATCAACTGAGGGCCAACGTCCAGAAATCTTTTAAACACAAACCTAGTTTGGCACCTGATTCTCAAAACGTGCAGTCTGGTCTTGTGTGACTGCTGCAGTGCCACTCGTGTAGTCTAGCTTTCGAAAAGACGGCGGCCTTCTGTTGCACATGTTGTCTAACTGTTCTGAGAACAGTGCACAAGGTCAGTCTGGCCTGCACAGAAGAAGCAGGCCATGGCCTTCTTCTCACCCTGGTGCCTCTTCCAGCTACAAGCCCAGCTTTGGTCACCAATTACATGGTGGTGAGGCTGCTGGGCTGAGATATGTGGGATGTAGTGGTGTGTGTGTGTGTGTGTGTGTGTTTTTGACAGGCTGTCTGGTTGTACAGGTACAGCACCAATGCAAAGCGGTTTCCCATCATTATATTCTCTCTCTGTGAGATTTTCCCCAGCTGAGCAGACCACTCCTAATCTTCTGTCAGTTGCCTCCCACTGGTCATCTGCACTTCTTTAGTTGTAACATTTGAATAAATTTTATAATTTCATATATTTCTGACTTTTGCAGTCTTATCTGTGGCTAAGAGTTCTCTTAAATGGAAAAAACGTACTCTAATGAGAAATCACAGTGGCTTCATGGGGGGTCTGTTTCATTTGACTGGCAAAAATGTCGCTGTGGAAAGAAGAAAGATCTCTCAGCTTTCATGATTTCTCAGAGTTTATCAAGGTCTCCTGTCTTCCACAGAGAGGGGGTGCGAGCCACCCTCAGCTGAATCATTATCATCTTACTAACAGGCTCTCTCACAGACATCCAACCTGTAACTCTGAGTCAGTTTCCCATGGTAGGAACAGAGCATCTGCTACAATGCCTGTCACGCCCCCTGCTGGACGGTCAGGTGGGGAGGGGTGGGGGAGGAGCACTCTCAGAGTGACTGTGGAGTATGGAGGAGGAGAACTCTAGGGCCCTGGTGTCAGCTGACCCTCCACAAGTTCTGTACTGAAAGTTCTCTTAACCTATTCCGCATTCGTTCTTCACCCACGACTGTCTAGCGTGTGTGATGCTGTGCAGCTGTTGCAGTCAGGACGAAGGTTTTCTCGGTTTTGCGTAGTTTATCAGACATGCCTTCTGATTGCTTCCGAGCTCCATTCAGCTTGTAGTCACAGGTCCATGTTGGCATGATGGATCCAGGTGGTTTGACCTAGGTGAGATTCCCAGGGCAGAGTGAGTCCAACACTGATGGCAGGTTGATAGTCAGAGCAAATTGCCACTCACACCTCCACTTTATGTCTCAGAGTATGGTGCACTATAAATAGCATTCGGACTCAGACAGACAGAGATAGACAGAGATAGATTAGCAGAGAGAGAGGGAGAAAGAGAGAGAAGGAGAGGGATTTTATTATTGAAAAAGGGGGTGTTCGTAGGGGGAAAGCGGAGAGACATTTTAGAATATGAGCTACGTCATTGAGCGGAGTGTCCCCACCGAGGAGGTCCAGACTCAAGGCTTTGTTAAATCCTACCAGATCAATGAAGCAGAATGCCAGAGTTTTTACTCGGAGAGCTATGAGCTATGTGTATATATGTGGCTGCAACGTGTCACCCATGCAGGAAAGACCATATCTTTGCGAGCATTGCTCGGCTGACAGTGGTGATTGGGCAGTGAAGGAGTGAGGGAGAGAGCACTGACAGGTGACAGGATGACAGGAACTAACATATGACCTCGACAGGTCATCCATCATTATTAATGCAACCCAGTGACTTTATGTCTATATCGAAGGTCTCTGGATAGTCAAAGGCCTTCAGTGTAGTGTAGCTCACATGTTCTGTTGTACAAAAGCCTGTGATCCCTTGCAGGCTTTTGTAAAATAACTTGTGAGTATTTTGGAAATGGCTTTTCAATTTCTGACAGTGTAACCACCATCTCATATAGTAGCTGTTCACATATAGACCAAGAATCTTCAGCTTGGACTGAATGTTTGGACTTGTGCTTTCTTAGCACGTTTTTGACATGCACACCGAATCTAACCATGTAAAATGTTTAGACTTTTAAAAACATTTTCAAAAGGTATATGTTGTCTTCCCTTACAAAAAGGTACCATAGATATAAACTGCCTGGCTCTGCTCATTTGGCTTTACGAACAGTTCCAGCTATTCAGACCCACAACAGGGACCTCTCATGTAGGATATTGGATGTCCTTTTTAGTACAATGTAGACTTCTTTACACATTACACCACACATATGGATACTTTTAGAAGATCCAATGTAAAAGTACACATCGCTGGAAACATTATAGTGTAAAACAAATCAAAATAAACAGGTACAAATGAATGAGTAGACATTCTTTAAAACTTTACTGAGGTTTTTTGGTGGTTTCAGTATACAAAAACAGCTTAGCATGCAAATCCTCAAAGGAATAAAAGCTTGTGGTGAAGCTTCTGTGTCTCAGGTTGCTGCAGTTGACAGAGGAAACCTCAACTCTCATTACGCAAGGGGAATTCTGGTTTGGGAGAGTCCCGAGTGTCCACTGCAGCAATGGCCACAGTATCCATTTTCTCTTTGTGGACAACATTCTGGACACTGGACCTGGCATAAAAAGAGGCCGTCAGGATAACCCGATCCCCCCCGGGGGAACCAGGGCCCTGAGCTTTCATTTGCCAAACCGTGGAAGATTCCTGTGTCTGACCTCCCCACTTTCCTTCATCCCCTTGGGAGAACGTCAGAGAAGAAACGACATCCCCTTTCAGAAACAGAAGACTTTGATGATACTGACAAAATGATGGCTCTGCTTCGAGCGGTCGGGAAGGGGGGAGCGTGTGCGAGCCGAGGATGTGGCGTGCCTGCAGGACCAGGCCGACGCTGGGCGTGTGCAGATATCGTGGACCAGAAACACTGTGACAGAACGAACACTGACAACGGGGTGGCTGTGGTGTGGCGCCAGCAAGCACTGAAACAGAAAACAAAACACAGCGAACCATCCCTTCGTGACTCACACACCACCACCGAAGACGCTTCTTCACATGTTGTTTATTTTCATCCATTGCTGCAATATCCAGGCTCCAAAAATGCACTTGCATTAGGAAATTACGTAGTGACTCTGGTCTTGTATGGACTAATGTCTTCAGAGTGCTGCTCTGTCAGGAGCAGGTTGTTTCAGGTCTTCAAAGGTGCGACCAGGGAAAATTCCAATGTGTCATTCACTGATTTGCATGACCTTTTATTTGATTAGTGTGAAATTGGCAGTAGTGTTAATCATGCAAAAAGTATATGACAAGGGAACTTCATGGACAGTCAAGGTCCAAGGTCCATCGTTTGGTGATCATCAATTTTGCAGAGTTCTGTATTAAAGGTGCAATCAGTAAGCTTTGGAACAGAGTCAATATAGCATGAAAATTCAAATGAGTACAACCTCCATGTCCCACCTCCTCCCTCTCTAGCCACGCCTCCAAAGCCCCGCCTTACAGAGAAGGCTGCAGTGCAAGCTGTGAAATTGTCAACATCACTGGCCAACAAACATGAAGAAGTAAATCGTTTGGACATGAAAAGTAATACATACCAATATCTGTTTCATAAAAGAACTATCACAGTACAATGCCTTAGATGTTTGATAAAGAAACTTTACAATTTAGCAGTAAACCACAAATAAGAACATTACCCGTGAGAGCACAAGCAGACACAAACATCAGAAACATCAAACCAATATGACTGCCTGGGCACTTCACATTGACATTTTCAGCAACATCCAAATTAAACAATGCTAACCAGTAGCCTTAGCATCAGAAACAAGCTAAAGTTAGCCTAGCTACAGCATCACAGTCAAATGATTAATGAGCTTTGGAGTGTCAGTGTAACCATTACTGTCTGTCTTAGATTTATGGGTAGTTTTTTTTCTAAAAAATAAACCAAGCAAGGGTAATTAACTACCAATCAACCAGATATGTGGCTAAATCAGCATAAGTGTCTGTTCCTTCCCAGCACTACAGCTAGCTCTTTCCAGTACTATAGCTAGCTTTTTCCAGTACTACAGCTAGCTCTTTCCAGTACTATAGATAGCTCTTTCCATCTCTGAGAAACTGTTTTTTTTTGGCTTGGTTTTCTTTATTTGTCAACTTCTGTTTACTTGTCTTTGTCACATAAACAGTTGTTGGCAATAGAGGGATGGGCAGTTTTTTCACTGATGTTGGTTGTTTATCCTCCACTGCTTTTGCGAAGTTCCTGAAGCCTTTCATTGATTGCGCTTTACTGTATGAGGGATGTGCAGGCACTAGAAGTGATTGACACTCTGTCAGACACACCTCCCGGCAGTGATTGGTGGATTTCGATGGCGCACAGTGGACTCTTGCTAATGGCATTAGGAGGTCTACGTAGATCCAAGCAGTAGTACATTTGTACATACATGAAAGTGTCATTTCTGCCTTATTTGTGACCAAGTAATATATAATTAACGTAACATCTAATTTAAAAACAATACTTGATTGAAGAATTCTAAAAATAGAAATAGAATGTCCTGGATAATATTCTTGATTAGTCTTTTGTCTTTGAATGACTACGAGCAGTCTTTGTACACCTGCTGTTGTGTTATGTGGGCTGCCAGCATGCTTGATGCTGCAAAGCTTACCAGTGCATTCTTGGTTTTTAATTAACCAAATGGTGTCTTTGGTCTGAGTTTCTAATTTAGTCTCATTTTTAAGATTGACAGTGGCTAGCTTTATTGTCACTGAGGCTTCTTCGGTTCTCACGCCCAGAGACAACAGTAATAGACTATATGTAAATGTCATTAGCTTGGGTTAGCGCACTTTTGATGCTCTGTACTTCAACCACTGAGGCATCATTCAGTTGGTCAGAGGTAAAATGACACAATGATGTTGTCTGGTTGTGAGTACAGCGTTTTTTTTGTGTCAGTAGTCCCCTCTCTAGTCATAACCTACAAAGACAACTTACTTGTCTATCCTAATACATGGAATTTAAATGAGCTCTCAAAGTATGACATTAGCCATGTACATAGAATTCAGAATGAATAAAAACAGAAATGTACTACTTAAAAAAAATATCCTCTTTGACAGCAGCTGTTTGCTTTTGTACATCAGAAGGGGTAATGCACTTACCTATTTGGCAAAACCTGTTTGAAAAAAACTTTTGAAGGCTGATATGCACACACATTAGACACACAACAGTTACCTTCATGAAGGACAGAAGACAGACAGAGGCTGATATGCACACACATTAGACACACAACAGTTACATTCATGAAGGACAGAAGACACAGAGAGAGAGAGAGAGAGAGAGAGAGAGAGAGAGAGAGAGAGAGAGAGAGAGAGAGAGAGAGAGAGAGAGAGAGAGAGAGAGAGAGAGAGAGAGACAGACAGACAGACAGACAGACAGACAGACAGATAGAGTCAGAAGGTCCTGTTAGCCATACTAATGTGTTCTCAGCCAATCGGGTAAAAAGGGGCAGTTTTCTGCACGTAACTACACATACTGACTGACAGTAAGAACAGTTTTTAAGGTTCAATGGCTTAAGATTTTTGTTTCAGTTAGTTTCTTATCGCCTAAGTAAGAAATTGTGTATTTAAGATGTGACTCCATAACATACAATTCACTCTGAAATTAATAGGACCAATTAGTAGTGGACCAATCTGTCAGTGAATATTAACAATTCATTGCTTTGCAATTAAACTTATATCACAAATGGCTTTATTCATGTAATTATTCATATTATTTAATCATACACTAAATTAACACTTAATTAAAGACACCAATCTAGTAGGATTTTGGACCTCATTTAGCCTTCAGAACAGCAGTTTATTATAGCATAGACTGCCCATGCAGAGAAGATAGATTCTCGCACTGGCCGCAAGAGATACTAGTGAGATTCTGGAGATACTGACGTTCTACCTGGTACCAGAGATGATCTATAGGTTTAACATATGGGACTGTGAAGGCCAGAGAAGCAAGGAAAACTCAGTGACATTTTCCTGGAACACATCTCTGACTATAGAACCCTTCTGGCATGGTGGTCCTCCTGAAAGTGTTCTTCTGCCATACAGTAAACAGCTTCCCTGAAGGGATTCACTTGGGCAGCCGTAATACTTAGGTAAGCCATTTTGGCCAAAGGTCCACCCATAGGTACTATCCAAATGTCCATCCATATGTGCTGTCCATACATCCATCCACAGGCATCAGAGGACCCAGGGTGTGCCAAGAAAACATTCCCCACACCATCACTCCACCTCCACCAGCCTGAACTGTTGACACCTGACAGGAAGGGCTCATCGATTCTTGCTGCTTGCACCAAATTCTGACTCTCCCATCAGCAGGATGGGAGATTCATCTGACCAGGCAATGTTTGTTCAAGGCTCAGAGATCCAATCTTTGTGCTCTTTTGCCCACGGGACACTTGCTTTTCTGTTTCCCTTAGTCAGACACTTGAACTGGTATAATCTGCTGTTATAGCCCATCCGTGTTACGGAATGAGTTGTGTGTTCAGCTACAGCTGAACATCTGGTAGCAGCACCAGTTGAGTGTTCAGCTATGTTAGTGGCAGCAGCACCAGTTGAGTGTTCAGCTATGTTAATGGCAGCAGCATCAGTTGAGTGTTCAGCTATGTTAATGGCAGCAGCACCAGTTGAGTGTTCAGCTATGTTAGTGGCAGCAGCATCAGTTGAGTGTTCAGCTATGTTAGTGGCAGCAGCACCAGTTGAGTGTTCAGCTATTGTAGTGGCAGCTGCACCAGTTGAGTGTTCAGCTATGTTAGTGGCAGCAGCACCAGTTGAGTGTTCAGCTATGTTAGTGGCAGCAGCAACATCCTCCATCCTGCTGCAGTTTGCTGCTCAGATCGCTTCATTTCCCCATTCTAATGTGGATTCACACTAAAACTGATACAGAAGAAAAAAACATGCTTCCCTGATTTTAAGCTGCATTCTGGGGTCATGTGTCAAACTTTCAAACAGGCAAGCTATAATCATGAATAGGCATAGTTCTCTAATAAATTAAACATAGCTAACTAGTGAGCAAAAGCTAGCTGGCACAGTCTACTGTCATACAAATACTCCGAGGCTTCATAAATGTAGAGTCGATCATTTGAAGCATTGCGTATAGTCAAAAATGATAATAATCCACCCTGTCTGGTGTAGTTCTGCCTTAATGGAATAGGCTGGGATGTAAGTGATTAGCACATTAGTAACATGGCAACTTGGACACTTCTGCCCAAAGGCTGGTCAAATCCTACAGTTATTAAAGCAGGGGTTTCGGGAACCCTCTATTCTAAGCTAATTCTCTTGCTGCATCACTTGATTGCACTAGCAAAGCTTGTGTCTTTTGTACAGAAATGCCAGTTTAGTTATTTTCGGTTTGACAATAGCTTCCCGTTGACAACAAGAATGATAGAATTCCCTCTCCAGCGTTGTCTATCTCACAGAACGCTGTAGCGTTTATGTCTGTGGTACCTTAGAGCTGTGTGGCGGCAACCTCCTAGAGATGACTCCATTTGTGGTGCATTTAACAAAAAAGTGACTACAGATTTACACTCTTTTCCAAATAGGCAAGCAAACTGCTGCATGAGACACAAGCATGACTCAGCAAAGTGTGACATAGTGCTAATAGTACTATCACATAGCACGTGCACATAAGGCAGTTTTATTTCCCCTGGGGCTCAACAAAACCCCCCCCCCCCCCTCCCCCAGTGAGTGGCTAGCATACAGGGTAGAATGGCCTCTTGTAGAAGCGCTGACTTGTGGAAAACACTACGCCTGTGACGGATGGTTGCGCGTGGAGCCGAGTTCTCTCCACCCCACATGTGGACTGGGTTCCTGGGAGAACGGCTCGGTGCCCCCACCACCCCCACCGTCCCCGCCGGCCCAATTGTGGGCGCTGCCGTGAGCTCACAGCCACATAGCTCCCCAACATGCTGCTAATTGGCTCGATAATGACATCCCACCTCATCCACAAGTCCAGGCATGCTGGTTTGGCATCGGTGAACAGCTGAACTAGAAATCATCTAAGTGACAAGAAGTCCAGCTCTCCTCAGGCAGAAAGACAGATTCGTCACTTCAGAAGCAGCACAGATTTGGCACGGAGGCGTTTTCGTTTCTAGACCCCGGCACACGAGTTGCACGTGATGCAGATCGCATGATGATGATGACAAATAGTTGTTTGCTGTTTTACATTTGTTTCAAACTTCTGTGGCCATGCTGCTCCGCTCTGAGTCAGCGAGCTGCTTCGAGTTGGCTGCTACTCTGCAGATCAAGTGGGAAGAGTGTTGAAAATCCTTACCAATAGAAATCCTCTTGAGCCTGTTCACCTGCCTATCGATCAACACGCCATTACTCAGAGCTGGTACTCGGAAGAGACTTTATACTTTAGAATGCGCAGGTGAAATGAGTGTTGATTAGCGACTCCGGTCTGTCTGTCAAAGACTCTGCAGATGACTTTGAGCTGATGCACTTCGCTCTGCAAGAGGTGAGCTGGCGATTGGAAGAATCCATGCATTAGCATGATCGGCTCTAAAAGATGAGCCATTCATTCATTCATAACTTGCGTACCCTATAGTACAAGTGCTGTCTCTCCATGTCACAGTCTGAGCTTCCCTAGGGTTTTCCAGGACTTCATCAAGCGAATTGTAATAGTTTTGGAGTTATAGATTAATGCTGCAACACAAAGAGTGTAAAGTGTGTAATGGAGCACTTGTTCTGTCCTACCTGTGTGTCCTACCTGTGTGTCCTACCTGTGTGTCCTATCTGGTTGTTTAGTGGAGCACTTGTCCCTGTCCTACCTGTATGAACTGAAAACTCCTCAGGTCAGGTTAGTTTAGCATGTGTTGGAAGGTGTCAGCAGAATTTAACCCAGATAGCTCTTCTCCACATTAATTTGCCACACATCAAAGCAATCTAGCCCCCTCTCTGGAAAGTGTCACTACACATTAGCACTGACAGGATGACGGCATCCGCTTGGTAAAGTACAGTGGTTTAGAAGTGCTAACAGCTAGGCATATTCACAAAAAATATAGCCACCTATATGTGGCTCATTTCTGCACAGAATACAAGATTTCTAGTTGATTAAAAGATACATGGTTGTTTTTTCTCTATACCATTTATGATCCACTGACATGAAAATAAGTTGGATTCATGTAGTGCATTTTAGTTATATTCATACATATGTATCAACACCAATAACAACAAATATGCAAGCCCACAATATAAACATGCAGATGCGGAGATGCGGACACAGACAGACAAAACACACACACACTCACACACAGGTGCATTTTTTGTTTCATTTGAAGTGTGGTCTTTAGTCCTTCAGAGCCCCTGAAGATCTGCAAGCCTGAGACAGACTGTGTGATCAGGAGAACGCCATGGCTTCATTACTACGTTCCCCGAGGCTTGTGTTTTGTAGACGTGTGCCTCTGCTGTAGCGTAACACAGAGTACAGTGCTTTACATGGGCAGTTTAGGACACTCTCTACCACTGACTGGGTTTCTCTACCAGCTCGATCTTCTGATGTAGCAGCGCCCCATGTATACTTTCGTGTACTTTCATTCATTTTGTGTAGGGCATTGTTTTTTGTTTTTTGTTTATCAGCAGGGCTGCATATTATAGTTTAGGTAATGTGGTTCTAGTCATAGTGCTGTGTCAAGAAAAATGATTGTGGTTTTTATATACTCTTGTGAATGCGAATGCTGTCGCATGTGTTTGTGTGCAGAGGTTGTGTGTTTATGTGATCAATGCTTCAGATGGCAATGCACTTGACACGGGAGAGCACTTGTCTGATGTATGTGGCACGCTTCCAGGCTGTCCTGGCGTTGCTGTGGCGACTGCGGGATTTTGAGGGACAGTCCCGCTTCCTCTCCCCTCCCTCCCTACCTCCATGCGTCAGCCCCATCACCGCAGTCTCTCCGACTGATTCTGCCCCACCCGCGCGCCTCGTCCTGGGCTGGAGCGCACACGCCAACCGTCCCCGTGTCCCTCTGGCACCACGCCCGGCCTCCGCCAGGTCATTAACGGGACGACTTCCTGGTTGTGCCGCTCTGCGGAGGCCCGGTTGTAGGGCGTGTTGGGGAGCCACTCCCCGGAGGGGGTGATGGGGAGAACGGAGCGTGAGCTTGCCAGCGGAAGAGTGCGTGTCAGACCCGGGCCTCAGGAGAAAGCTTGAGTGTGTGTAAAACAACCAGGCAGGTTGGGGAGGAGGTACGGTGCGGTTATACCACCAGACTTCCACACGTACAGAACACTGGTGTGAGCCCTCGGAACGCTGACCTCGCCTGATAGGCAGAGAGTGAGTTGATATAGTGAGAGAGGAGTGAGAGGAAGAGAGAGTGAAAAGAGAGGGCAAGACGAGGAGGTTTCGGCTCCATCACACAGCTCTGTAGCTTTACTTTAACTAGAGCAGAGAGGCAGCAGCCCAGATGACGTCAGTGCTGCTGTGAGGTATCCACTAAGAGGAGGTCATGGCTGTGTCCACAGCCAGCTGTTCCAGCGGGCCAGTGATCTTCACCTGGTCATTTTTATGAAGTCACAGTTTTGGCTGCATATACCGACTCTCCTACACGTCAGTAGGACGCTGTACACCACCCTGCCATACATGTGTGTCCATGGGTGGGTCAGTGTCTGTGGTGTGTCTGTGGTGGCCTCCACTGGCTCAGTATCCATTGTGCTGGCCACTACGTGCCCCACTGGGCTCCCGCTGACCCGTCTGTGCTACACACGGCTGTGGTCCAGGCGGACGGGCGCTCTAAGAATAGCCTCATCACCTGATGGAGTCTGATAGTTCTGCTGAAGGCTTACAGCAGGGGTCACCAACCTTTTTTGAAGTTGGGAGCTACTTCTTGGATACCAATTATTGCGGAAGGCTACCAGAAAGAAAGTTGTTGAGCGGGGGGGGGGGGGGGGGGGGGGGCGTGGGGTGGTAGCGGTTATTGGGTTCATGTGCGCATGTCAATTGCTAAGCGGGAAGACCGCTAGCAACCGCGGACACTCGCTAATAGCAGCAAAAACATAAACGATGCAGCGCTTTGGTGCATGGCAATATAGTGAGCTGTTTTTAAAACAAGCCCGCGGCCGACTCATAACGTCCTCGCGGGCGACATGGTGCCCGCGGGCACCACGTTGGTGACCCCTGGCTTACAGGTTCTGAGTGAGAGGTATCGACATTGGCCTGAAGTGAATCACCCCCACACACTCTGTTCACGTTATCCAGTCTTCAGTAACACTCCAGCCACACACACACACACACACACACACACACACACACACACACACACCTCTACAGCTGTGCTGTTTGCTATCCCCCCCTCATCTTTATTACCACTTCTGTCTCTTTTCACTCTGATATCTGATATACTCCACGGAGGTCCTGCCAGAGTTCATCCTCTAATTGTCGTTAATCCAAAGCGGGTACCATTTGCCATGCTTAATCCAGAGCTGTTTGGAGAGCAGCGTGGTTTCTGACTGAAGGCTGAACACACACACACCTTCCTCTCTAAGTGCTAAGTCTGGCCGACCAGGAGCATTTTAGATTCTAAAGCCCCCGGATTCGGAACCGAGTCTAAAACCCGCGCAGAATCCAATTACTTACTCCATTATGACGGTTCCACAGCCGTCGGGTCCGCTCCTGGCAGCGGCTGCCTGTTAAACCCGTGTGTGCGTAAGCGTCCAGCCAGCTAAAGCACCAGCCGGCGTCTTAAAATAAAGACACCATGCAGTGCGGCTCTGCGCAAGCAACGCTCTCCTTGTTGGTTCGCCCCATAGGTTGTTAACTTCACCGATACAACGGGCTCGTTTAGCAGGGCATTATGCAACACTTTACACCCGCCTTGTCTCGTGTCTCAAAGATGAGATCATGCCGGCACCGGTCACTGGCGTTCCTGGCACAAAATGTGGCTTGTCACATATGCTTTGCCATGCTGAGCAGGGCTAATTGCAGGCTAGCGCAGTGGTAGCCTCTTCCTGCTTAACGATAAGTGACTGGCCCGAAATTACACGCCTGTTATTGTACTCATCATGACTTATTCATGGCGGCCGAACACGGACAATCCATCCAGTTGATGCTTGCGGAAAGCTTGCAGAGGAGAAAGGAACCAACTTGAAAGATGGGCAGTTTCGCCGCTTAATGTTTATGAAAGGGGGAAGTTATTTTCCGAAAGGAAGGACACCGCAGCATAGACACAGAATTAAAGAATTTAATTCAAGTTGATTTAATGTAAGAGAGATATGAAGTGAAATGTGCCATATTTTGTAAATTGTGAGTTTTTTCACCACAATCGAAATTTGTCCTCCGCATTTACCCATCTGTGCAATTAGAACACACACACACACACACACACACACACACACACACACACACACACACACACACACACACACACACACACACACTAGTGCTTACTAGGGGGCTGTGGTGCACACATGCCCAGAGCGGTGGGCCGCCCTAGCCCGGCGCCCAGGGAGCAGTTGGGGTTAGGTGCCTTGCTCAAGGGCACCTCAGTCATGGCCTCAGGCCTGGGAATCAAACCTACGACCCTCCGGTCACAAGACCAGTTCCCTACCACAGGACCATGACTGCCCCAATATCCGAGAGAACAAACCAAGAGTAACCAGCTTGCCTGTCTAAATCTTTGACAAATTTACATTTACGGCATTTAGCAGATGCTCTTATCCAAAGCGACTTACAAAGTGTCTATAACCATAGACAGACATATAATTTAAGAACAACGGCAAGTGATATCAGCTGAGTTAGTAAGAACTCAAGAACGCTTGAAGATAGCAATAGACTCTGCAGTCCTAGCAGCTAATGGAAGATCGTTCCACCATCTTGGAGCCAGGACATCACTGCTGTGCTTTTGGGTCTAACTTCTGCTCTGGGGTCGTGGATTGTTCTTGGATCATACAAAGTTCACTTCTAAAAATAAAGTAAATAAAGAAACCTTGTAAAGATGAAACAAGCACAGCTCTCTGTAGTCACGTGTCAGGACGTCTGAGACTTTGTGACAGGATACATGCATAGGCAGTGCAGAAGTCTTTGATCATTATAAAGTAGATAATACCAGAGCACCAGAGTCTTTGGCCTGTTTGTTGTAATATGGAAGCAGTTGAGACTGATAATTATGGGACCTTGCAATAATGGTGACTGTATACAGATTATGAGTCACTGTTAATTTGCGGTTATTCAGGATATTTCGAATGGTAAGTGGTGATGAAGTGTCAGATGGTATACTTCAGCCATCCATGATAGTTTATTTATTGCTCACTTCCCTTACGTTTTCTTTATTTTCTTCATGTTTTTTTTTATTTCATACAGTTGTTCTTTATCATTCATGGTTGTGCATTTGTATTATCCTAATTGCAACATAAAAGAAGACTTGAACCCAACCTTTGTGCAGTATTCAGTAGTGTGAGATGATACTTCCACTTTAATATATGAGTAACGGCTCTTGGTCTTACAGTAAAACTAATAGTGTTTAATCTCATTTCCCACCAGACACTAGGATGAGAGGCTCGTCATGGCCTTGCCCTGTTTTATGGCCTCAGAAATAAATATACAAGAGCACATAATCAGGCTGAAGAAGGAGGTCTCCACTGGTCTGCATGTAACATCCTGATCTAATTTCTGCGATTTGTGTGTCAGAATAGAGCTGAGCACGAATGTGGCATTGGAGTGTGCGGATTGGGGGGGGGGGGGGGGGGGGGGGGGGGGGGGGGTCTTGCAGGAGGGGACAAGACCCCCCGCAATCTACTGACCACTTCTTAATGGCACCATTTTACAGTGAGTCACTGAGAGACGATGAACTGCTCGCACGCCTCTGTCTCTCTCTCTCTCTCTCTCTCTCTCTCTCGTGTGCATAATTCCTCCCCCTCCTTTCTCTCTTTCTCTCATCAGTATTTTTCTCACTACTTTCACCCTTTTTGACACAATTTGAAAACACACTGTACTGCCGTCTCCGCCCCCTTTTCTCACGTATTAATGGCGGGAAGCGCTGGCGGCTCCGTGACTAAAGGTGGTCTGGTGTGCAGGTGTTATTTTGCCTCCGCTTGCCTGACGTAGCCTGTGGAAGTCGTGTTCCCAGAGGTGAGAAGTAGCCCCTGTAGGGGGGTGTTCACACTGTGCTGAACCCCACCCCCTCACCACCCAAAAGCCACCTGCTGTTCTCAGTTGCTGATACTGAGAACGGCTGCTGTATGCCCACCAGGCCCCTTTGAAACTGCACTCTCATAGCACCAAATTACCCATAACCCTGTTTCCATGTGCCCTGTGTCTCGCAGTGACCACAGATGGCGGTGTGCATAAACAGTGAAGTGGAGGTCTTTCTTCTTTTCTTTCTTTTTTTTTTTTTTTTAGTCCTGTGGGAGTGCTGAGATTGAAAAAATGCAGGTCCTGCAGCGTCTCTGGGCTTATGGCCTGCCTTCATGGGGGGGGGGGGGGGGGGGGGGGGGGCGATTTGGGAATCATATTCACTTTCACTTTCCCAAATCCTTTCTTTTCTGTTCCCAATCACTACACATGTACATTAATGCAGCCCGGATGAGCATTTTGAGGAGAACAGTGTCGGTGGACTGTGGCACGTTGGTAGGGATTCAGATCCTGGTTTCAGGGGAGCGAGACAGCACCAAGTACATAGCAGAGGTATATTCAGAGTGTAGCAAGTGTAGCAAGCAAACAGAGCATGGGACTGTTGCTCAGCAAGGCACGTGCATGGAGGATTCTCAACAGACCCCTTCTTATTGATAGCAGAGTTTAAGATGCTGTTTGCCCTAGTCTAAAGAAGCAGGCGCACTAGGATGTATAATTCCCAGCTCCCTGCTGAGAGGCAGAATGAGAGGGGGTAAGCAGTCGGCCTGGTGCGGCTCGCATATGGACTCGTACGCAGCATGCGGACAGATATGATCTCATATCTGGCGGCTGACATTGGCCCCACACATCATCTCACGTGGCCTTGATCTGCCATAAAATGCCTTGTTGTGCAAAGGAAAAAAATCTGCAATGCACAAATGCTTCCAGAAATAGAAGTGTTCATTGTTTTGTTTTTTTTGTCGTCAATTAAAGTGACTGAATAAAAGACAAATCCACTTCAAATCAATAATTGGTGTGACCACCCTTTAGCTACAGAACAGAATCAGTTCTTCTAGTTACACTTGCAGAAAATCTTTAAAGGAACTCTGAGGGGAAGTTGTTCCAAATATCTTGGAGATCCATCCACAGATCGTCTGTGCATGTAGGCTTGCTCAAATCCCTGTCTCTTCATGTAATCCCAGACCTGATGATGCTGAGATCAGGGCTCCGTGGGGGCCATATCTCCACTTCCAAGACTCCTTGTTCTTCTTGTTCTCCGTGTTCTTCTTCTTCATGAAGATAGTTCATGAAATTAGCTATACGTTTGGGGTCGTTGTCATGCTGCAGAATAAATTTTGAGCCAATTAGATGCCTCCCTGATGGTACTGCATGTTGGGTAAGTATCTGCCTGTATTTCTCAGCATGGAAGACACCATGAATCCTGACCAAATCAGCAACTCTGCTGAAACGCAGCCCCAATCCTGCAAGAAACTTCCACAGAGCTTTGCTGTTGCCTACAGACACTCATTATTGTATCACACAACCAGCCCTGTGGTAACCAAACATCCTTCTCTTACAACCAAACATTTTACATTCACCTGCTGCTCTTTTTCTGCACCCCAGTTCATATGTTTCCGTCCATTGTTGAGACACTTGGCCTTGTTTTCACGTCAAAGGTACAGCTTTTTGGCCACCATGCTTCCATGACGACCACTTCTATGATGACTTCTGGTCTGAGAAGATGGGTGAACATAGGTCCCACTGGTTTCTGCCAGTACTGAGCTGCAGGCACTGTGGGAGATCCTCTGCTTTCGAAGAGAAGTATGCGTGATGTGTCTTTCAACTACTGCGCTAAGTTTCCTTGGCCGACCACCGTGTCTGTGCTCCTCAGCGATACCCATGTCTTTGTGCTTCTTCAAAAGAGCTTGAACAGCACATCTTCAAACCCCAGCATGCTTTGAAATCGTTGCCTGGGAGACACCTTGCTGATGCAGCATAACTACCTTGTGTCTTGTTGCTCTGCTCAGTCTCGCCATGGTGCATGACCTGTGATGTGAAACTTTCTTCCACCACCTGTAGCAGAGTTTGGCCTCATCCAGTTGTACATCTCCTACACAGGTGATTCTGTTTCAGTTAATGATGATGTTCATTATCACGTGTTTGGTATTAATCACACACTTGACTATATCTTACAAAATCCCAGATTTTATGCAAGTATAAGAAGAAGTGATGCTGTTTTGAAGCCAAATGTTGATTGGTTTTAAGTATCTCTGTTGTTCATTCACTTAGCATTTTGTTCATTGACAAAAATAAACGATAATAATACGATAATAAACGTTTTCACAGCATTTTTAATTTGTAGGATTTTTTCCTCACCTGCCTAAAACATTCACACAGTTCTGTATGTCCCCCAGGGAAAAGAGAGGTCTTGCTACCCCACCTGCGTGCTCCGTGCATGTTTGACCACTCGCTTTCTTGCCTACCAATAGTTTCCTGGAGCATGGATGTGAATGACGCTCCTCTCTCCCCACTCGTATTTGGGGTACGTGAGTGTCCCACGCATGGTAACGTGGGGACCTCGCAGTCAAACGCAGAGCCACGTGTCCGGAGAGAGACTTTCAGAAGTGGAGCAGTTGGCGAGGCGAGAGGGTGACCCGGATCCTCTGGCCAGAATATAGGTCAGTGTAGCTGGCTACTGTGTTGCGGTTTCAACAGCTTTGAACTGCGCTCCCTTTAAAGGGGTCCTCGGCTAATAAACGATGTATCATATCAATATCAATTTAATTATAGCTTTTATAGCCCCTGGTTGGAGCCAAGGCCACTCCCATCAGGGTCGTTCACTCTGGGCCTCTCCAAATGCAGCACCCAGTCGTGATTTATGCTCCGTCTGTGCCCGGAGAAGTGGCGTTGGCCAGCGCTGAGATCTTAATCATGCTAATTGCACTTTCTCTTTCAGTTAAGATCTTGCGAGCAAGTTGTAGCTAATAATAGTCACACTGAATTAGAAGAGCATAAAAGCAAGTTTGAAGGTTCATTTGCTCTTGAACCTCATGGCTAAGTGCACCGTGGAACATGTAGCGCAGCTGCACGGGGTGATGGGTGTGGAGTTGAGGAGCCATACTGTAAACGAGACAACGTCATTCTGTAACCAGGGCTACTCAGACACACGTCTGTGCCCTCTACGCCCTCCAATGGCTCATTGCTGCTTAGTGGCAGCTACATGATGAATTCCACGTAGTGACCGAAAGAGACGCCTAATTCTCATTCCTTCAACATTGTACTTGGAGTGCAGCTCACGACCCTCCGTGTTGTATATTTGTAACCCTAGTGAGACGACGTGTGTCTAAGTGGCAGTCTGAGCGGTTTTATGGCGAGACGCAGCCCGTGTTGAGAGCTGATCTCTCCCAGTCCGGTCTCCTCTTGGGTGTGTCGTGGCTTCTCCGGCCTGCTCAGTAGCGCCGGCGTCAGCTGCTGATTGATGAGGATCTACGGTTCTGTCGGCTTGATCTTCCGAAGCCATCAGTCGTCGGCCCAACCAGCCGCGACGCTGACCCAGCACGGGGCCCTGCGGTCGGACCCACACCAGGCCCACACTAGACGGCTTCATCCCAGCCAGTAGGGGTACAGAGAGAAAAGAGTGGACATCTGCTATCCAAGCGTATGCTGTTCACCACATGTGTCTGAACTTCAGAATGAATGGATGCATGGTTTGTAAATTTGTGGTTTTGTTCAACCCGCTGTTGAGACGCTATAGAGTTCAGCAAGACATGAACAAGACAAAGTAACACGTGGCCCGTCCTTTATTATTTCACACATCCGTAGCTTGTCCCTCTGTTGCTGGGACATGTGCTTGTCATTTGCCTGTTTTGTTATTTTGTGGTGAAGTCTAATTCCAGATTCATTCATCTACCTTTCTCAATGGCACCTACTAAAATAATACCAACCCTTGTTCTTGGTATGTGGAAAGCAGTTCAAATGCCTGAAGAGGGCCTGAAACCTTCTCTCACCTGCTGACCAGGACAAGAGATCCTTACATATTCAGCATAACTCATAATGGCTAAACGACCAGATTACCAGTGACTAATGACCAAAGTCCACTAGAAGCCTTTGTACATCTCTCTCTCTCTCTCTCTCTCTCTTTCTCCGTTTCTCTATCACAGGATGCTAAGGCCTATAGTCTGTTTAGCACTGGCAAAGCATAATGAAGTCTATAAATCTTGCCATTTACTGGTGACAGAAGGCACAGTGAGTAATATTGTGATTACAGTGTGTAACACAGAGACAGAGCCAGTTTAAAGGCCCATATTCTATGAAGCAGCAAGGAGGGTCTGTAAAAGGGGCCGTACCATGCTGCTTGCTGTTCTTTTACATGCTGTGTTAGCATAGATTTAGCGGATCATTAGCTTTCTCCGTTAGATTTATGACGTAATGTTAACTAGCAATATTAACCTAAGCTCAAGTTCTGTGTTTTTGCCTTTATTTTGATGCAGTTATGAATGCCCCACACCAGTGGAGCTGTCCAAGGTGCTGAAATCTAGTCTTTATATTTTATATAATTTTATATAATTTTTAATATGACCTTCTCTGGTGTGTGCTGGTATTATGCATGGCCACCAGGTCCTGATAAAATCCTTCTACTCCCAGTTTACTCTATATTTGCCATTCCTGCAATTTTGCTTCTACATGTGAAAGAAAAGGTTTCAGGAACCTTAGGAGGAAGACACTTTTAAATAATTTTTTCGTGCATACTGTTAGGGAGGTGTTTCTAACCCTGGTCTTTGACATCTGCCACTCTAAGCTGAAGCAAAGCTTAATTTAACCACCAAATTCACACAAACATTATCAGTAGCCGTGTATGATAAATGAACACTCCAGAACTCCCGAAAAAAGATAGGGTGATGTTTTTATATCATATCATCTTTTTGCCAGATTGGATGTGCCTTAATCAAGTGTGTAGGTACAGAATACAGTGGAAGGACAGCGATATCAGAAACTGCTGCTCTCTGAAATTCCACTCCTGCTACCAGGAGTGTGAGACCTTGCAGCTGCATGGACACCACTTTTGGAAACATTGTTGCATATGTTGACAAGTATACCTGCTTTGTTCAAATGGCAACTAACTCAAATGAACTGCAAACAACTCAGATGAACTGCAGTCAACTCAAATGAACTTTCCACCACCGTCCACTGGAAGCAGTTTCGCTTAGCCGATGCTGGCTTGACTGAATCGTACCGTTCACCAGAGTTGGACACCTTGCCACTGTCGATCCTGTCTCGCTCATCGGGGATCTGGAACCCATACACGTATAAAACTGCTTTGTGTTCGCGGGTGTGGTAAAAAGTGCTGGACAAATAAATTTGACTTGATTTGCCTCGACTTCCTTGACCTCCCCGACTGTACATCCAAGTGGTCAGCCAGCCAGCAACACACTGAAGCCTGCCTGGCTCTGACCAGTGACTGTGTGCCCTCTGAACAAGGGCTGAGAGGGACAGAGAGGGAGGGGGGAGCGAGATGTGCAGAGGTCAGCAGAACGCTGGCCACTGTCTCCTCTGCCTGGGATCTCACTGTCTCCTGGGGTGTATGTACTTCACACACACTCAGTGAAGTGAGATGTGAGATGGAGGAACTGTGTGTGTGTGTGTGTGTGTGTGTGTGTGTGTGTGTGTGTGTGGGTATGTGTGTGTGGGTTTGATCACAAATTGTCTTGCTGAATGCGCAAGTTGGCCATGAACGAGCTTGCATTTGCCCGCACCAGCTTTCCGAACACTTTCCGACCGGAAAGGCGTGCTGAATCGGACGACTCAACCGGAGGCTGGCCCGACAGCGAGCGGGAAGCGTCTGGTCTGCGGAGCGTGCGAGGAGGGTGCGCTTGCGTGTCTGACGGCGCAGTCCGCTACTCTGTCGCCCGCCTCAAACACTCGCCCTCAGAATGCCATGACAGGACCAGCTGCCAGACACCCAGCAGAGAGACGTCCTGCCCACGCGCTCCTGTGCTCTCTCTCTCTCTCTCTCCCTCTCTCCCTCTCTCTCCTCTTTGTGATTCTCACCCTGTTTGTTCCCCTCTTCCCCTGCTCTTGTTCTGTCTCTGGGTGCATGACTGGTTTTATTTATTGAGCCCAGCCG
>NC_135214.1:4563870-4811370 GCF_052324685.1 Brachyhypopomus gauderio
CTACGGATGCTAATGTAAGATGATTCCTCCTCGGTGAGGTATCGCGCGGCCCGGAGGGTGCGGTGGCCACAGGCAAACGGCGGAGTTTATGGTGTTTAATCATCTAATGGCAGGCTAGCTTGAGATGTCGTGATTAAGTAATGTTGTGAGCAGAAATATTGAATCCTGGTGCTGCTGATTCCTGGAGTTTGGGCAGTTATTCAATTCATGGGGGACTGTGAGGGAAGAAGAGGTTTGTAATGGAGGGTTTCGGGGAACGTGCATACAGTTGACTTGGAGAAGTAGTGACTTGTAGTGAATGGAGGCTGTGTACAGGAGATCTGCGATATGAGCACTCGGCTAGGCAGGTATGAGCGAGTGTACGCACACTTGAGCACACTGCTTCAAGGAGTCCAGGTGGTGGACAGTCCACATCAATATAATGGTTGGACACAGCACACTTGACAGTCAGTAGAACTGAGCTGTGTTAGAACTGTGCCGGTCGATAGAACTGAGCTGTGTTAGAACTGTGTCGGTCGATAGAACTGAGCTGTGTTAGAACTGTGTCAGATGATAGAACTGAGCTGTGTTAGAACTGTGTCAGATGATAGAACTGAGCTGTGTTAGAACTGTGTCGGACGATAGAACTGAGCTGTGTTAGAACTGTGCCGCTCGATAGAATTGAGCTGTGTTAGAACTGTGCCGGTCGATAGACCTGAGCTGTGATAGAACTGTCGGTCGATAGAACTGAGCTGTGATAGAACTGTGTCAGACGATAGAACTGAGCTGTGATAGAACTGTTCCGGTCGATAGAACTGAGCTGTGATAGAACTGTGTCAGACGATAGAACTGAGCTGTGATAGAACTGTGCCGGTCGATAGAACTGAGCTGTGATAGAACTGTGCTGGTCGATAGAACTGAGCTGTGATAGAACTGTGCCGGTCGATAGAACTGAGCTGTGATAGAACTGTCGGTCGATAGAACTGAGCTGTGATAGAACTGTTCCGGTCGATAGAACTGAGCTGTGATAGAACTGTGTCGGACGATAGAACTGAGCTGTGATAGAACTGTGTCGGACGATAGAACTGAGCTGTGATAGAACTGTGTCGGTCGATAGAACTGAGCTGTGATAGAATTGTGCTGGTCGATAGAACTGAGCTGTGTTAGAACTGTGCCGGTCGATAGAACTGAGCTGTGATAGAACTGTGTCGGTCGATAGAACTGAGCTGTGCTGAAGGTGTAAATGGCTCCACGTGGAGCTGTTGAGCTCCCACTGAGCACTGGGGAGACGTATGTGAGACGTTACCCTGCAGCTCTCACTCCACTGACTCCACACACCTAATATCCTGTACACTCTGTACTGTAAACACCAGACATGTTTAGTCTGACATCAGAATGCTGTTTAGCTATATGTTTTACACATATCCCGATTCCCCTATTGTCTTATTCATTTGAGAAGAAGCTCTTCCTGTCCTTAACGCTCTCGCTCTTCTGAGGTGGAACAAAGCACTCCTCAGTTTCTCTTTTGTTCCCCTCACTTGTTCTCGTGCTGTACAAGCCAGACAAACAGCTGCAGCTGCCACTGCTGGTTAGACCGCTGGCTGGACCGCTCTTAATAACAGAGTGCAGCCTCTTAGACTGGCATTGCCAGGCCTCTGATCGTATTGTAAGAGGTTACCATGAGCTTTCGGTACTCTGCATGACATCATCTTCATCATGATATGTCTGTTGTGAGTGTACGTATATTTAGCTCAGTTCACCTCTAATGAAAACACAGCACTTGAAGGCATGTGGAACTGCTAACATCCCTGGACAAGGTGAAACGCTGTAATTGTTTTCTTAAAATAGTTACGTGCTTCATTTCATGATTGGTTTGTTGAGTTTGCACTAGAGACAGGGGCGGGGTTTGAGAAAAGCCTATAAACACTCCTTCAGTGCTAGAATCAGCTGTGTTTTGTCAGTGGGAAGTCTCAGATTGCATAGTGATTGCAGTTATTTCCTCTGTGGTCCAAGCAGTGTCGGTGGTGAAGAAGAGTTGATACTTTTGGTTAGGGTTTCAAATTAAGTGACAATCAGTGTAACAGCATCCATGTTTCTAAAAAGTCCATGTGTCTTAAAAATCATGTTCAGTTTTCAGGTGAGCGTTCTGGCCAGATCCTGTAGGAGACCACATTAATCTATCTAGTCAACTTCACTGCCTTAATCTTTCTCATTTAGATGTGTGTTTGTGCATCTTAATAGGTGAAAATGCTGCTAATAAATAAGGGCAATCTGTTTTTACGATCAGATTCTTGCAGTCAGGAATGGCCTGAGTATGTTAAGGAAGGGTGCTTGGCCCGAGTGTTGGTTCTGAGTATGTTAAGGAAGGGTGCTTGGCCCGAGTGTTGGTTCTGAGTATGTTAAGGAAGGGTGCTTGGCCCGAGTGTTGGTTCTGCCCGGAGAAGACACTGAAGAGTCTGGGGTCGTAGACGTGATGGGATGTGTCTGGGTTTGGCAGCCTCTTGGGTGCAGGGGTCCAGTGTTTGTATGTATACATCATGCCCAAGAATATGTTGTGTGTGTGTGTGTGTGTGTGTGTGTGTGTGTGTGTGTGTGTGTGTGTGTGTGTGCGTGTGTGAGTGCGTGTGTGAGTGCATGTGTGTGTATGTGCACCAGGGCACCTGTGGAGGCAACCGGTGTGTGACGTGCCAGGAAAGTTTCTGGAGGTTCCCTGAAGGAGCTGGCTGGGTGTTACCTAGCAACCATGGGTTACTGCAGGAAGACTCTCTCAGCTTTATCAATTAAATGGAGAGAGAGAGAGGGGGGGGGGAGAGGGGGAGAGGGAGAGAGAACAGGAAAGGGGAACGTGCCATGAATCAGCATTTGGGAGGCTCTTAGGTCTGGTGAAAGCCTCTTCAGGCAATAGGAGGAGACCCCATCCAGACCCCATCCAGACCCCATCCAGACCCCATCCAGACCCCATCCAGACCCCATCCAGACCCCATCCAGACCTCATCCAGACCTCGTCCAGACCTGATCAATGCCTCATCCAGACCTGATCCAGACCTGATCCAGACCTCGTCCAGACCTCGTCCAGACCTGATCCAGGCCCCATCCAACTCCTAACACTGCATCACATTTACCTTCTGTGGTCCACCTGCTTTTTCTCGTTGGTTCCTCTGTTGAAAGAGTAGTTCAGTCACATATATTCCTCTTCTATACCTTCAACAAGTACGCCGATCTGTCCATCACACTGTACACGTCAGCCGATTTCTCCATAGTTCTGACCGCAGGCCTGTGAAGAAACGAGCTGAGCTCCGTCGCTCGCGGTGCGCTCCATACACGGTGGCGCCGCCCGTGCCAAGACCAGAACCTCAGCCAAACAGGATTCGCCACGGCCGCCCGTCTCAGGGGCGATGGGGGAGGGGCTCTTGCCCCATCCAGGTGACCAGAGGCCATTTCATTCACGCCTCCTGCAGCCGGATCGCGTGTAGAGAGGTGGAGTGAACTCCAGAGGATCCGCACCACGTCCTCTCCCTTCATCGTCCTTCTCCTCATCCTCGGCTCGCCGACTATTTATAGGCAGAGCTGAAAGGTCGCGTCACACACAGGACGCAAAACACGAACCCCGCTCTGCCCCCCAACTCTGTTCTCTGTGCTCTACGCACTTCTCTCTTTCATTCCCCCCCCCCTCTGCTCCCCCTCAGGGGATTTAGATGCACCTTGTCACTTTCTGTTATGCCTCTATTTACATCCCGCTGCATAACGTTTGCCCAGCTCTGGATGGGACTTCTGCGCTTATCCAGTGTGTTACCTGTGAAGCAGGCCGTTCGGAGGCACAGGTGTTACAACAGCGGCGAGAGAGGCGATGTGTGAGGTGTTAACACATGTAGACGTGTAGGCAGCAGCGCTGAGGGATATTGGACGAGGTTGAGAAGGTTTGAGAGGAAACCTTTTAAATGTATTTCTTCTTCATTTGCTGTGTTGACACTGAAACTGTAAGGTAATGATGCAAAAACTTAATATTTGAAGTTTAACTTTGTCAGAATTTTACTAATACTGGACGTATTCTTTAAGGCTGTGTGTGAGTATGCACAAATATGTGTGTGTATCGGAGTGGATGGGTGTTCAAGACACTGTGCCTATGAATCAGGATCAAGGGAGTTCAGGCTGTTTTGTGTGTGTGTGTGTGTGTGTGTGTGTGTGTGTGTGTGTGTGTGTGTGTGTGTGTGTGTGTGTGTGTGTGTGTGTGTGTGTGTGTGTAAAACACTGTGTGCTGTAGAATCAGCATCAGTCTTGAAGGTGACGCTGTGTTGCACAGTCAGCGTTGTCTGTTTTGTCACTGTACTCTTGGGCTTATGGATATCTGTGGAAAGTCACCTAATCTTGAAATATTTCCAGCTGATAAATCTGTAGTTGCTACATGTTGCCTCTAAAACAGCATTACTGTGTCTTCCAGTAATCACCGTGTCTTCCTGGGTCTTTTTTTCAAACTGATCTTCCCATATTGATCTTATTGAGATGAATATGAGAAGGTATGGTGAAAAATGTACCTTTCAGTGGCTTCCACAAGGCACAGAGCTACATAAACCTTTGGGTTTCTAGCGATATCACATCTTTAGGATGCTGAGTGAATGAATGTGTGATCTGATGTATTCACTGAAACAAATTATCCTAAAAACATTATTTACCTATTAGCTTCACAGAAAGCATTTTCACCATTTTGTTTTTAGATACATCAAAAAAAAAAACAAACAAAATAGCATTTTTAAAGATGTGAAGACAAGTTGGCGTATTGCTTTGTTTGAGAAAAATGTAATTTACCCTCAACTACACCAGTAAATCATACTTACACCCACTCTCTTGTCTTAATGTGTCTTTTCTCAATTAGAGTGAATATCCTGACAAGCTGAGTAAAGATATAATGTGACACTCGTTTGGAGTGAGTGCTTCTCTAAGACCTAATAAGACCGTCCTGTGTATAAATGTGCTACTGCAACATGCTGATTTGCATAGACGCCAATGAGCGCAGTGGGTGGGGTTGAGTAAAGAGGGAATGTGAGGGCTCACTGTGATTGGCTGTTTTCTGCTGTGAGAGCTCTCCGTGATTGGCTGTTTCCTGCTTTTGTCACCTGATGACCACCGGGGTGCGTCCAGATGCATTTGTGGCCCTGTGATTGCACAAGACAGGAACAGCTTTGTCAACAATCGTTGTGATACTGCCTCATGCGTGATGTAAATATGTTTAATAAGTCAGGCCTGCCAGCCATTGCAGTGATGAGGTCTGAGCAGGACTACATAAATGTACTAAAGGTATTGAATACTATACAGTGCAGAAATATTTGAAAATAACCTGAACATTTGCATGAATACCTCCTAAAATCTGATCTGATCTTTTTCTGGTTAATAAATAAATGAATAAACCCATGGTGTGACCTTTTACAGCTACAATATTTTGGCTATTTTGCTCTTTCAAAACAAAAGTTTAAAGTTTGCTGAAGATCTTCATGATTATTAGTGGATTCAGGAGGAATTAATCCGTTGGCTTAGTCAAAGACCTGAGTATTTTTTTTTATGTACAGTGTTATATTTGTACACTGCATTGCATACCAATAAAATATTGCATACCACCAGACATTAGACTCTCATGATGGAGTCAGTGTAGTGATCCTGTGCTGTCTGCATGGAGTCATTAAATCAGGGGGAGAATGACTCAGACTGCAGGGAAAAGGGTCCTTACTTCAATTCTGCTGAAATGCTGCGATTTGATTGTAAGCTGTTGAAGCAAGCCATGCCAAAATGGTACACATCTTAAAATGGTTTAAAACAGTCTTGAATAAGACGGGGAACTAGAGAAAATGTTTATTTGAATACAAATAATGCACCTGGTTGTTTACTAAGTCTTTGTTTCTATGATGTAATAGATATTATGAAATGATTAATGGACAAATTAATGGACAAATTGTTAACAAAAATATAAAGGGTTAACAAAGCGTTTGCTGTAGCTACAAGCATTCATGGTTTATGCATATTTACAACAGTGTTGGTAGGAAGAAAGGGTTTAGCATTTAATTGAATGGTAATCTTCATATCT
Organism: Brachyhypopomus gauderio; assembly: GCF_052324685.1. Lineage (NCBI taxonomy): Eukaryota > Metazoa > Chordata > Actinopteri > Gymnotiformes > Hypopomidae > Brachyhypopomus > Brachyhypopomus gauderio. The sequence continues at coordinate 4,569,923 of NC_135214.1, forward strand.
TAAGAAGTATTTAGTTCTCTGGCCGTACATCTAGTTAGGAATGGGCCAAACAAATGCTACACACACACACACACACACACACACACACACACACACACACCTCTATAATCCATGTAGTGAGGTTCTGTACCAGCAAGCAGAGAGTGGTTATGTAACAATTGGAAGTCCTGGTCCTGCTTTGAAAGGAGGTCAAAGTTGTGTTACTACGGGACACTGGATCAATCTGGTTAAGAAAAACACACATTAGACAGGAATTTGGGCCCAACATGGTGCCATGACTTTATGGTAAAGTTAAGCTTTGTGTCTCGAGAGAAAAAAAACAGTTCATAGTTGGTTCTTGGTTGTTTAATGCTTCATGACAGCACAAGCACTGTATTGTATAACCTACATTTCAGAAGGAGCTGTGAAGTGTGAATAGATGTGTGAATGTGGATAAAGGTGTGTGCACTCTTGTTTAGAGCGTTTTAAACCTGTTCTCTCGTGTGTTTAACCTGTTTCCCATCTTGGGTAATGTGAAGCATGAATACAGGTGGAGAGCCCTGCAGCCGCGTCCAACTGTGGTATCTTTATTCTCTCTCTCTCTCTCTCTCTCTCTCTCTCTCTCTCTCTCTCTCACACACACACACACACACTTATAAGATGAAATAGCTTGGTGTGGCCACATGAGGGCATCTTTGTTGTCCTAAACAAATATTGACTTTATTTTTTGCTCAACCTTTCAGGGTTCCTTCTACATCATGCTCCTCAAGCCCTTTATCAGAGCAGCTTCATCACTCACAGCCAGTGTTCATAGAAATATGAATATCTTGTAAGATCATGAATGTGAACATCTACATTGTTTTTTTTCAGAATTCTTTTAGCAAAACTGAAATTTTTTGTTAAAATAATGTTTATGCCTAGTGGCTGTTGAGGGCTGTTTCAGGATTTGTAAGTACCAACTGATTTAGTTTAAAGTCATAGACACGTTTAGCTGTTTTACAGCGCACAATTTGTACTGTTTCTTGAGAACGAGACGTAACTTAGTTTGGTATGCTCTTGATCTCCCTCTTGTGGTTTGATTGTGGTATAGCGCCATAAAACATTTTTATAAGCAGGATTGTATTTTTTTTTGTTGCAGTTGAACGAATGTTATTCAGTATGTAGCGAACTAGTTCGTCATTATACAACTTTTACAACTCAAAATTGTTTTTTAAGCTCCAAAATATGTCACCCACTGAGTAAGTTTACCGTGCTGTGTTATGGTCATGGCAACTTTCATTCGTCAAGTCATGAGTGAGATTGTTACAATACACAGTGTTGTGAGTTTCAAGTGCCATTAAGGAGCATTAATGACCTATGATCATGTTTTTGAGTCTTTGCCCTTAACTGTTAAGGAGTCGTAGGCACTCAAATGTGTCTGAATCCTGTAACAGTGTTTCTGAGCAGAATAACCAGGTTGTTTTAATGCTGAAATCTTGTCAGGTCTTATGTTGAAAGCGAGGGTAATGAAAGAGCATGCTGGTTCACCTACTGCTCTGCGTCTGGGCTGACAAAGGCCCAGTACAAGCAGGCCATGGTCATCTTTGAGCTGGTTAGTGGGCCTGTGAGAACACTCGATTTAAACCCCCCATGTAATTTCCCACATCACTCATAAACTGGCCTGGCTGCACATATACACAGACCTCTGCACACTCTGATTGTGTGTGTGTGTGTGTGTGTGTGTGTGTGTGTGTGTGTGTGTGTGTGACCTCCATCGCACCTAACGCATGCCAGCTTGTTTTGGCGGGAGCAGGCGTGACCTGCACGAGGCCCAGCACACATGACTGGGTGCACACGTGTGGGGTCACACGTGCACTCACGTCATGGCCAGTCAGGAATGGCTCTTTTACGAGGGCCCCGCACACCCCCCCCCCCCCCCACACACACACCTCTGTGTAAAATATGAATGGAAAGGTTCAAAATAGCCTCCCAAATGTGTGTCACGATGGTGCATGTGACTCTCTAGTTAAACACGCTCTTCCTCGCTCTGTCTCTCGGGTCCTGGGAGAGATGTCTCCAGCACGGGCTCTCATGGCTGTTTTACCACCTGCCGCTTGATTCACCGGTGCTTAAAATATTAATCACATGCTTGGGTTGAAATGATCAACAGCTTAAGCAGTTCTGTTTCCATGCTTCGTCTCATCTGTGTCTCAGTTTGTGTTTGCGAGCGTGCTGTGACGGAGGTCGTGTGAGCAGTTGGAGAGCACGAAGCCCACGTGGTCGGTAGTAGTCAGTAGTGGTCAGTAGTCGTCAGTAGTGGTCAGTAGTGGTTGGAAGTTAGTACCCTGCGTGCATTTGTTGAGCGCTGCACTACACTTCCACTTGTGCTGTGTAAACTGGGAGGGGGGTTTATTTGGTGTAGGGGGGACCTGCTCACACAAGCTGCTACCAAGGGTAATCGTGGGAGTGTTGAGAGAGACAGCGTTGGCGCGTGTGTGTGTGTGTGCGTGTGTGTGGTTATGTGTCCATATCCTGTTGTCCTGTTCGACACCTGTGCTAACTGATGCCGTCACTGTTATCTGTACATCTGTGTGTAGCTTGCTAAGGTTGGCAAATGTTCTCTGTGCTGACCTCCGTAGATAATTGGGACATGGGTCTGCTTTCTGTCCCACTGCCCTGTTCCACTGTCCTCACCTTTGACCTCACCTCTGACCTCACCACTGGTGTTACTGACACCACACTTCCCTGCATGGCCACTGGACACTAGCAGACCAGTCACTGGCTTGAAGAGAGTACTGCAGCCATGTGCTGTAATAAGGACTGACCCATAATACCACTGTGCCCACCATAAGTAATTTGAGACAGGTTTTGGTGATTTGGAGTGATTATGAGGCTGTGAACTGAGTTATGTCTTTAATTTGAAGGTAATGATATCTATGTTGGATGAATTCCTTTTAAAATGATATATAATGTATAATATACCAGAACCCCCTAAATAGTCCCCAGTGCTTCATGGTATCATAAGTAGTTTGAGAAATCAACACCAATAACATTTTTATGTTTAGTGTTTTGATACAGGTTCTCTGCAGTAGACTGTCTCTGAGTTGAAACAGTGCTGGATTCTGTGGTAACACTGGAAGACTTGTTTCGTGTTCAGGCCCTGCATGGTTTCATGGGAAAGGTCTCCAGGAAGTGACACGTATGGCCAGATGGGCCAGGTCTGACATGAACTGAGCCCAGTCGTGACACCGTGTTCCCCACACGTGAGGCGGTGTGCTTGGATCACGAGCTTCACAACCTTTCCCCTCCATCTTGATCTTCATCTCCACACCACTTCATCCCAGAACTCTCCGCACCCATTAGCATACGCTAACCTTGTCTCTACGTGCTTCATCTTGAACAAGTGATTGGCGTTTTGTGGTAAAGCCTCTGAGGTCCAGCATGATGGATTATTGTCTTCTTGATCATCTTTGACACATCTAAACCTACTTTTTTTGCTGTGTTCAACATTTCTGCTAACTGAAGTGTTTCCTCCATCCACTGTGTTCTGATGCCTTGCTATGGTGGACATCACCACGGTCTACTTCACTAATGTTCCGGTCCACTCGACTGGAACTGACACAACCTTAGTCTTCATACTGAGAAACAGCAACAAACTCCAGATGTAAATAGAAACCATTTCATCTACAATAAACTCTAAACCACCACATCTAGAATAAACTCCACACCTTGCACTTGCTTATGAAGTAAATACAGTAATTTTCAGTTTAGCAGCCAGTTGGTAATTTATTTTTCCCCTTCTGCCCTTGTTTCCTAGTTTATTTTTATTTTTTTTTGTCTTTTTTGATGTCCTATGTTTTCACCTCAACCCAGCACTGTATATGAGTTACTCGTTTGTGTGTGTGTATGAATGTACTGCAGTGAGAGATGTGGGTGCACACCTTCCAAAGTCTTCATGTTCACTTTCACATCTGAGTGTCTGTGTCTTCTTGCCTTAACTGAAATGAGATTTCTGTGAGATCTCCACAGCATGGAGAGAACCTGTCATACATTTGTGTGCTGCTGTAATCTTGTTATTACTGAAGTTGAGGTATTGATTGTAAATTCACTCTTTCTGCTCTTTCTGCCGACAGCCAATTTTTAATTTAGATTCTTTGACACCATTTTGTTGGATGCATGCACAAATATCCTAATTATTTGTAAGCAAATAAAATTTATATAAAATATTTCATAATAGACAAATATTTCATAAAGTGATTGTGTGGAAGAGTTACTTCGCACAGCTGATGGATGATGAATGTCTCTCGCAGACTTGTAAGTATGAATTGTCATGTTAAGCAGAGAAAGAGCACATGTTGTTATGTAGGAGTTGCTCATGCCGTTTTGTGGAAGCCTCACATAGTAATGTGAAGTGTTCCTGGTTGACTGGGAGCACGGACATCATTTTTCAAAAGCCGGTTTTGGTCCCCTGCAGATTTTACGGTTAAAAACAAATATTTAAATAGCGACAAATCCATGTCTCCCCCACCCAAAACACCCCAGTTCTCAAGCCATTTGTGCCCCCCCACCTATGAAATCAAAATTTCGTCCATGACTGGGAGTACAGCAGTTCAGCAACCAGTGATACTGATATTAAATGTCAGTATCACCAATAAAATGGATTTCCTAATGGAAGAGAGAGAGGGAGGCCCAGAGAGAGAGGTTTGACGCCCTGTGGAGATATTGTTCCATGGTTTCTCTTGGGTCCTGTAGCAGGATGTCAGCAGGGCTTCTGGTGGTAGATCAGCTCTCGGCGTCACATGGAGGGCACCGCACACTCATCTCTGGCCTGTAATTGAAACGATGGCGTCTGGTAATAAACTGAATGTGCAGGAGCACATAAATATGGACCCCAGTTCTGATGTCGGGACATGGCATCTCCTGCTTAATATTCTGCAGTGAGGTACCACAGAACTTTCCCGTCTGCACATTTTGCCTTCCGTGGGTTTTCCAGGACTTTGTCGAGCAGTCTCATTATTTTTCCATCCTTTGCCTTGATTAATGTCATATTTTTTAGGCTTCTTAACCTGCTTATGCTGTGATATCACACTTAGTACTAATTTAATGTGAATTACATCACAGAAATTACACAAACTAAAGAGTTTTAAACTACAAATTGACTTGTAGTGAAGGCTGTTGAGAAATGAGAACCTCCTGCTCACATTGTAGTGTGAACACTGACATCTGCACGTTAACCAGTTAACAACAGTGGCTCTGTCATCCTGACTCAACCAACAGGAACCTCTTTCCCTTTTGGCCGAGGGCGACCTAGGCTGTTTGGTAGAGTGTGAGTGTTTGGAAGTCCCTACGCCTTCCGCTCTGAGATTAGAGTCCCCGCCACATCCTGCCTCTCTCTCTCTCTCTCTCTCTGTCTCTCTCTCTCTCTCTCTCTCTCTCTCCCTCCCTTTCAGCAGAGGAAAGTGCGGCTTACTATGAGGAAGATCAGTTGCTTTATATTTACAGACTCTTTTCAAATCTTTTTGCTCCAGTGCTGATGGGACACTTTTGGCTGTTGCATAAAATAGGATCAAAGAAAAGAGGGATGTGCACTGAATTCCAGACCCTCTTCTGGTTCCCCTAGCTGGCAAAGAGATGAGTTCATAGGCAGAAAGATTCCCTGGGTCCTTTCTCTTTTAAAGCCCCCCCCCCCCCCCCCTCCACCCCCACCGTCCTGGGAGAATGGAGATGTAACATTCAGAGCTCATTACTCAGTCACTCAGCACTGCTTGCACTGGTGTTCCGCATGGCTATGATGGAAAGTCTCTGCTGAGGTGCTAGCATAGTGCCAGGCTGTGTGGGCATCTTCAGTCCGGGGTGATTTTGCAGGTTACCTGTTCCGAGTGAGACAGCATCTTGTTCCGCTCTTCCGAGTTGTCAGGATGTGAGAATTGTGAAAGGTCTACCAGTTTGCACAAGATGTCCTCACTGCCTTGACACCGTGTGTTTTGTTGTTGTGTGTTTGATTCATGAAGGACAGGGTTTGTAAGTAACCCTGTGTGGCCCATCAGGAATGATTTCCGACTCTGACTTCATATGGATGTTATGCTTTCGGGACCAGACTACGACACATTCAAAGTAGCCTGACAGTTGTCCTGTCGTTTATTCAATAACACTAACGATCGAATTATGATGTCCTTACAAACAACAGCAGTGCTCTGTGGTAAACAAGCTGTAATCTGAAAGCTTGGTTATTTGTTTCCTCTTGTCTGCACAGTTTAGAGGAGCTGGTTCATTCATTATCTGCCATTAGGCTGAATTTGCCCTTTTCACCTCTGTAATGCAACTTCTCGCTAATCGTTAAATGTCGGGTGAAATGGCAGAGAGCCTCCGGCACAGTGCGGCTCTCCTACTGATCATCACAGGTGGTTCTTTCATTAGAACACAGACGCAGGACAGGTGCCCATCTAACATCTCAGCTTCTCGTAGTCTCTAAGACCATACTGGTTTCCAGTCCATTTTTCTGTGTTTCATGATGTGGCTTGTAGCATCCTTAACTGAAATGATGCTGTGTTTCAGATAGACCCCACCCCCCTTCCGGTTGCTACTGGGACTGGCTGATTGACGGCCAGAGTGGCCAATAGCGGCAGGTATCTTGGACGGGTCTGTTTTTGTCTCCAAACCCTCTGCTGGTCTTTTATGTGTAGACTGCTGGCTAGCACACTTCAGCTCCGTTTGTCTGAGCCGTTACTCTTCCAGTGACTCTGTGATGGGGGGGAAATGGGTTATTTTACTGTGGTGTTCGCACAGCAGCTTTGACTCGAATGGCATTGACAAAGCTGGCGATTCAGGTTCTGCTCCTGTATAGCATTAATTAGACAATGTAGAAGTTTTCATATGGAGAATAAAGTCTTATGTGGATTTGTGCAGTTCAATAGCCGAATCCCCTGTAATGTATCAGTTGTGAGGAAATGTAATTATCAGTGTTGTAATCATTACAACATCATTACATGGTTTGTTTTCTGAATGTAGATGAAGTCATTTCTTGAATTATGTAATTATTTGGGTGACAGCAAGGTGATCTGTTTTTTCCAGCTGTTTTTCCCTGGCACAAGACTCCAGATGTAAGGAATATTTAGAGCTGACTTTTTTTCAAAATAGGCAAACTGGTGTGCATGTCTGTATCTCTGTTACTGCCATGTATTTCAAACATTTTAAATAGAATCCATTCTGTTGGTTAACCGTGTACTGGAATATTAGTGTATCGACAGTATTGTTCATAATAAACATGTTCTTACAGATTGAATCCCAAACACAGCACCAGTATTAATCTTGGTTCATTACGCCTCGATTTCAAAGATCTGAATGTGTATGATCTTGGCCAGATTGGGGGCAGACTGTCAGCTCTCACTAACAACGTTAGCTCTAGACCCTATAAATTGGGTTGTGGCCCTGTCTGTCAGAGCATTAGAAGCACGGTTACATTGGTTGCATTTGCAATGAATTTGTCATGGAGACTCACACCTTCAGGAGAAAAAAGCTGATAGGTATGGGTACACTGTCCTATTTCAAACTCTTATCTCAAATGATCAGTAATGACTTTGTCATTTGTTTCACTCTGTAAGTTACATTAATTATATTTATAGTGTTTTGCACGGAAAAAAGGCTTTGAGTCGTTATTTTTTCACCATTGTCTCTATCGGTAATGTCTCTTTTTTCCATTACAAAAATGGGTGGTGCATTGCAGAATGTCTCGTGTAATGACTAAAAGCTAGGCTCTATTTCTGAGCTGCCAGCCATGTCAGATTAAATGAGAGTATAAAAATATAGAACAATTTAGGCTATAATTGCACTGTAATTGCTTACATGTCTTGTTACATGAAATTCTTGAATAAGAATATTCAGATTCAGTCTTTACTGCTTCGGTTGACTCTTACGTTGTCCCTCATACCTGGATATACTGGTGGTATTCTAGACCTTAAAATAATAACAATAAAATAAATTCAAGTTTGTTTTCTTTTCATGGTTATGTTACGGTGTCTTTTACAGTGATGTCTAGGGACCTTTCAGCCAAACAGCGCAGTCAGTACAACTGGGAATTAACTGCACTCATATTTAGATCATTTTATACTGTCGTCATACAGTCCAAAAAGATGTTCTAGATCATTTTGATCGTTCCTGTTAGTTGGAGGATGTGTAAATGTGTCGATGGTGCAGCGAGTGGGTTTATCGAGTCGGTCCCCAACACAGTCGTATGATTTCGGGAAGCTGCCCCTCGAGCCCCTCTGAGTCACGCTCTCGTTTCCCGCCACTGTGGTACCGCGCGCGCGGCAAGTTGTATGAAGCGTCATTGTTGAGCTGACAGTGTCCGCTACTGGCAGGAAAGCAAACTGCACTGGTTCCTGCTCCGTGTCCCACAGTCATCATTACAAGTAGTAATTACAAAAAAAAAAAAAAGAGAATATAGTTGGAGGAAAATTGTCTTGGCCGGTAAGCTTGAATATAATTTGTTTTACCTTCACCTCAAAAGGAAAATGTATTACTTCAAAAGGACAATATAAAGGCTGCGATATGGCCTTAGATAAAATGGATTTGTTTACTAAATGTTTAATCGATTGCGGCTAGGAGAGGATCCGTGCTGACTTCGCCCTCTGATTGTAAGCAGATAATGGTGGTTTAAATTTACCTGACTTGTACTGGAACAATACATGCACGCGCGGACTGCTGATCCCCGCGCGCGCACGCACGCGCATGTAATGTTAATTTTCAGACGACGTGGATTACTGTGTAGAGTAGGCAATAAATATGAGTGACAGGTCTGTATGTAATCAGCGTTGTAATCAGCGACATGTTATAATTACTGACAGGCCTATATAGGTTCCCTTTTCTTTTTACTCGCGCGTTTGTGAAGGTGAAACTAAATGCTTGAGTGTGTTACGGCCGATGATCTGTGAAGGACAATCTTTCATGTGTTGCCCAAGATTAAACGGATATGTCATTACCGCGACAAACAGCAGATGGCTCTCTTGAGTTTTTATTTCCTTGGCCGTGATTGAGTTTTTCCTGTGATATTGATCTAAATGAGAAAATACCCACTATTATTGGGCCATGATATTAACTTGGCACTTCACCTCTTATCTCGGTATTCTTTGTTGTATGCTTAACCACAGGTGAGTGTGGGGGTGCACCAAACACAATGAATGGGGCATTCCGATTATTAATTCCTAGCAGAAACACAGCAAATGCGGGCTGTATAATATGACAGGTGTGTCGTTGACTATGACCACTGTCCTTCAAGCAGCTTGTTAACCGTTTTCTCGTGCCGGGGGAGGAGCTGTCCGTGGTGCTGAATTACATTCCCGAACACTGACGGTCGCCGGGAGCGGCCCAAACAACTGCGTTTCATAAAGCTTCCCCTCTAAAGTCAAACGATCAAACGGAAACTCGCCCTACCTGCATTTCATTAGCAGCAACATGTAATATTGCACGATTTTTTGAGCTCGCGTTGTTTTAAAAGTGAGCCGCGAGACATTTTCTGTTGTTGTTTACTTCCGTCATTAACTTTTTAAATTACATATCAGTAACTGTTATCAGGAAGAATCAGCGAAATAATCAATTCATTGTGACATTTCAAAGCGAAATGTCATAAAAAATGTATAGCCCATTTAAATATAAATACTAGGTTGAGTGAATTTGGTCAGTTTATTAAACGCCCGTTGTTGTGACCGGCAGTTAATTTGACATCTCGTTTGCGTAAAGGTGTTTGATATAACATGGCTGTGTAAGTGTTAAATCTCATTATCAGCTCTCAGTATACTTGAAAGCTACTTCCTTGAGAAATGCTTGTTCTGCTTATAGCCGAAGGTTGGGTTCTCTCTCCCATTTGAAACGATTGCAAAGGAGGAGTTTGTCGTGAAGACTTGTTGATGCCGGAGATGCATTGATCTGTGGTTGAGACGAAAAGCGAGTGCCTTTTTTCCCCTCGCGCGGGAGTTACAGATGCAAAGAATTCTCTTGCCCTGAGGCGATAACAAATGCGTTCGGTGTTTGTCTTTTTCTTTCCGTGCTTAGCTTTATAATTAAGAAACCATCTTAAAAGCATTTTGTTTTTGACATTCCAAGCGTTTCGAGTTTATTTATTTGTATGATATACGAAACAGACGTCATTTTCACTACAGCCGGGTCAGTGTTGCCTGCATTTTTTCTTCTCGGCTGACATGCGGGTGTTGTGTCTTGCACTGTGAAAGGGAAAAGAAAATGATGCAAGTCGTTTCTGAAACTCCAATCGAGTTCAATCATGAATGTTCGGGGAGGATCGTTTAAAGAGACGTCGAAAGAAGTATCTGGATATTACAAAGACAACATCATTCCTTCGTTCAAACTTGTCTCGGCGCGTCATTATCGCACCTGTCACTGCGACTAGCGATCCGTCGCAAATGACAAGATGAGTTAACGTTTTAAGAAAAGTATATCGCCGATAAACTTGGTGAATATGTGATCGTAGAGGTGGTCGTCACAGAGATACACTCGGGAGAAGGTGGATGTCGTTCTCCGCGTGATCATTAGAAGAAAACGGTGTTTGTTTGTTGGGCGGAGTGCGCGACGTCGGTGTCCATGGTCCTGACTCCCAAACGCCGAAAAGCGGGACCAAAACAGCTGAAAGTTCCGGATACAGTCGCGATACACCCGAATGTGGGAGAAGCAGGCGACGTGCTTTATAAAAAGGAGCTGAAGTAATAATGGTCTAAGGGGTTCGCCGAAGATCAGTATGCAGGTATGAGAAATGAACCGTTTCACGCGAGTTCTAAAACAGATGAGGAGAACACGAACTGCTAGCATCTGAGATGTACTTTTGCATTAATAATGTCAGTACAGTGGCTTTTTTATCATCGTTTGCCTTCTCCGGGCATTACTGAATAATATCATTTAATACACCAGACTCACCTACGGCGAAGCAGACGACCGTAAATATGGGACAGTGATCAAGTGCGCTGGCACTGAAGGAGGTTGTCGACTGTGCTTTGCGTACAGAGTTAAACAGTTCAGTTTCAGAGACATGGCAGCGGCTATTGCCAGCGGTTTGATCCGGCAAAAGAGGCAGGCACGGGAGCAGCATTTAGACCGTCCCTCCACGAACAGGAGGAGGAAAAGCCCGAACAAGAACAAGGGTCTTTGCAACGGAAACCTTGTCGACATCTTCTCCAAAGTGCGAATCTTCGGCCTCAGGAAGCGGAGACTACGGCGACAAGGTGTGAGAAGTTCCCTCTCCAAATTGAAGGGCGCAATAATTTAAACTGTAAAATGTGTCTACTGTGGCTACATTCCTCACGTACACACTGAATATCATCACGCACGCGGTCTGTGGTCGCTTATTAATAGTTTTTCGGGTGGAATAATTCAATTTAGTCTCACCTTATTCGTCAAACCTCGGAATTGATGTTTTCGGTGTCGTGTGCAGAGGATGACCAGGGTCGCTCTTAGAAGTGTAGTCTGGGGCTCTAAACAGAACTAGAATGAATCCCATACGCCTGAAATCGATTGTGACAGACAGTATATAGAGAAGTGTGCAAAGAAGTGATGTTTCTGATGTGCAGAACTGCTATAGTGTATTGTCAGAAGAGTATTAAGATCAGGCGTCCACGCGCATAGTCGTTAGTCCATCGACCGAATTATGCTGTTAATATGCTATTTTGCGATAGCACGAGGCCTACATGTCCGGCTCATGTAGTTTGTAGTCATATGGTTTACTCACCGTGTGAAATATATATATTGTCAGTATATATATATATATATATATATATATATATATATATATATATATATATATATATATATATATATTTCTCGACGGCTCTTTGTTGTATTTTTGTTTTACCGTTTCTAAACGTCATTGGTCTCAGTTGAGCGCAAAGTGAACAGGTGTTCAACTTGTTGCGCAAAGATGCTATCACAGATCACCAGTCGACATCATTTAGCAAATGTTAACCTCAGTGGAAATGTCAACAGCTGAATAGCCCACGATAAAATCACGAGCTGTCTCAGCCATTTTATACAGTTGTATCCATTTATTTTCCCTCAGCGTCTCAACACATAACCTGTTTTTCTGATGATGATGAATGCAAAACGTGCAACCATATATCAACAAGTATACAGAATTTTCCGTTTGTGGCCTGTTCGTAGTTTTAGGGTTTGGGTTCACACTCTGTGCACTTGGTATTTCAGCTTAGTGTGCAAATAATAAAAAAAATGATTGATGCTTCACATTTTGAAAATGTGCTTGACTGCTATGTATTGTTGGAAAACAATGCGACATTTGCATACAACAAAAAGAAATTGCAGAAACAGTAATGGAAAGCTTTACTGTGTGTGTGTGTGTGTGTGTGTGTGTGTGTGTGTGTGTGTGCACACGCGCTTATCTGATTGAAAAGCTGAACCTTTTGTAAATTGTGGACACACAATTGCATCAATATGCTGTTGTTAATGCTAGCAAATAGTGAATAGCAGCATCACAGCCTGATAAAATTATAATAGAGGCCACAGGTTGGTGTGCAGTATATCATGCTACCTGTCAAAGATGTCCAGAGGGTAATTTCAGCCAAGTAAATAGTGAGTAAAAGACCTGGCAGTTGCCAGCAGAGGAAAGGAGTGATGAATTAGGCACCGGAACATCGTGGCATTGCACCTGTGACGGCCATCTTACCGCAGCTGGGGAGACGCTCATGGCCGCCCTATGCCACGTGAGCCTACGGCAGCATGCTGGGGTGTTGCCTGGGGCTCGTGTCCCCTCATGATCACACCAGGAGCCCCCCCCCCCTCCCTCCCCAAGGAGACCGGCCGGAACGGCTGGCTTGTCTAGCTTTGGCAGCTGCCGGCGTGCCTGGCGCTCTGCTGGGGGGGGAGATCCTCTCTCCAGTCGTGCTGCGTGCTCGCCGGCAGTATTTGTGATGGAGGTCCCTCCGGGAGTTACCTCATTAATTTCACATTGCAGTGAGATTTGGAAAATCTTTAGCGAGCAATTTTTATTTTTTTTTTAGTTCAGCCATGAGGGATCGCTGGGAGCTGCTTAGAGAGAGACGGTGCTATTTCTCTTCTCTCTCTCTCTCTCGCTCTCTCTCTCACTCGTTTTCTCTCTGGCTCACATGTAGCCTGTGCACTAAGGAAGAATAATGGTTTGTTTGGAGGGGCTTTAATTCAGCAGGCAGCCACAGGTAAGACAAAGCAGAGCACGGCCACCCATCTTAAGGAGCGTGAAGATGCTGCGGTCGCCTTCACCTCCTGCGTGGATGCAGCGGGGGGGGGGGGGGGGGGGGGGGTGGAGGCAAAGCTCTTTAGGCTTGTGCATGGGGCCGTTCTGCCTTGTGATTGGCACCAAGGACTCGGGCTGAATGCCAGTGTCAGGACTGGCTCACATGCCATTGTGCTCCTGCAGGAAACTGTCAGACCTCTGAGGCATCGCAAGGCATTAAGAACATTCCGGGCCCATCTTCTTTGGATTTGGTAAAAATAGCTGATCGGGGGGAATTTTTCCCCCTGCTGCTCCAGCGAATGTCCAGGTGCCTCAGCCATAATGCCAAATACACGGCGATTCGATTTGCTGAAAATGCGCCGTCATCACATGCCGCGGTCTCACAAAAGCCGGCCCGGTTTGTGTTTGTTTTGTGAAACCAGGGAAGGGAAGGCCAGGGTCTGAGCTGCATGCCGTTTGTCAATGAGAGTCCCCGGAGTATCTTGCCAAACGGCTCCGCACATGAAAGGCGTCTATAGGCCAGCGAAACGAGATGCCGCTTTCATTTATTTAACATCTCTTTTGTGTGCACCACTTCCCTTCTGGTCCAGAGATTAAAGGAGGGGTGTTGTTCTGATTGCCTCTCAGTACTGGACCGTGGTACAGTTTGAATCCCATTTTTTTGTGGGAACCACCATTCTTCATAGTCATGGAAATAAGATCGGGGCTTCACTGAGAGGCCTGCTGAGTGTGCTTCGTCTGAAAGGGGAGATGAGTGTCTTATGGTCAGTAGATGTAAGAGGCACCGCCGGTGCTTTTGGAAGTGCTCCCGACCAATCACATCGCACCGTGCTTGTTTAGCAAAACTAGTGAAACACTTAATCCTGCTTAGCTTTCCACCATGGGGTCCCTCTGAAGCACATCTTAGGAATATGCTGCGGTCGGTCTTGGCCAGTTTGTATGGAGTTAGCATAAATAAATAGATACACACCACTGGAGCAGTGAGAGTGGATGGTGCATCTCTGTGACCTTCAGCTGTCCTGAGGTCATGGGCCAACTTGGAGTGGATATGCCTTTCGATGTGCCACAGGCTTCCGTGGTCTGATCTCTTCTGACCGTTTGGCTAATAAACAGGAGACAAGACCCGACAGCCGTTCCTTATTTTCCACTTCAAAATGGGTCCGTCCGGCACCGCTTCTGATTGGCACTAGTTATGTCCAATTAAAATGTTCAACGGCGAGGAAAACCACTGGATTAGCTTTTAATCTCTCTTCATGTTATGCCTCGTTAATACATCAGCTGAATCCTGAATTCACAAGATTAAGCGTTATGCAAGATTTGGAAGTGTTCTCTGTCTTTGTGCTTCTGGTCAAGGTAACGCTTGTACACCACGCACTGAAGGGAGGTGGATAAACAAAGTCCTGCTGGAGTTTAGTTCCACACCGTGTCTCTCCTTTCAACGCTCAATGCGCTTTGTGGACTGCACAGTGTCATGTCAGGGTACTGAGGGGCAGAGGAGGAGCTTGAGCTGGATTTAATCTCCATTTACTTTGACTCCGTTTGGGGACTAATATGTTTCCATATAGCTCTATTGCAATTAAAGTAAACAAATTTGATTGCACTTACATAACTGCAGAAATGCCTTTTTTCTCAAATGCAGGAAATCCCGTCAGTTTCACACCCACATGGGTGTTATGAAGATCTCCCTAATCTCTATGGAGGGGAGGGGAGTGCTCTTTTGATTCAACTTGGGAGGAGCAGGATCACGATATCCAAACATGTCTGCAGTGCTCTGAGGTTTACCATGACAACACCGGCGTGTCTGTGTGGCGATGTAGGCTGGGAAAACCCCTCTCCTTTTTACAGAAGCTTCTAAAGTGGGTCAGTCAAATCTAGTGGTTAAGGCTGCAGCTGCCTCTGTGTGCAGTCAAGCATGACCCCCTTTCTGTCTGGTGATTGCTACCTCTCGCTTGTCTCCCTCTCTCCCTCTTTCTCTTCCTCTCTCCCTCCATCTCTCTCTGTTCCTCTTTCCCCCTTTCCTCTATCCTCTCTATCTCTTTCCCCTATCTCTCTTTCATCTCTCACTCTTTCTCTTCTCTTTCTCTTCTCTTCTCTTCTTATTGATACCGTTCCAACTCTGAAAATCCGAACAACACATTGTTAACTCTAAATGCCTCTTTAAGGGTTGCCTAGAATGTCACAAATCTTACTGCTAATTTGAACATCTCCTCTTATTCTGTTGTCACTGTGCAGGTAAGCCTGCAATATACTCTCGTGATGAGACACTTTCATGTCTCCCCAGCCACCTGGGTGTAATGAGCCATACTTAATGTGGCATTTTGACTATACTAAGTGTTACCAGTGTATCACCACGAGCTTGTCAGCAGTGTGACTCACGCTACGTTTACGCTAGATACATTGTGTAAAAAACTGAAAAGAAATAAATGCTAGAGATTTGCGTGAACCCTGAACAGAAGCCGTGTGATTGTGTCTCCGGCTCTGGCCGGTGATTGCGGTTCTTTTGGGGAAACCAGGCCTCGACTGAACTGGAAAGTGGGAAATCCAAGTCAGAACCTCCGATGCTGGCCCACCCCCTCCCTGCCGCTCGTATGGTTGTTCCAGGCTCGGCAGGTCCACGCGCCCGCCCGCCGCATTCCTGCGTGAGCACACACACACTCATTTACCCGGATTGAACACCCGTCACTTCAGATTAGGGTGTGACCCACTCCCCAGAGTGTGATGAATATTAACCCAGCCACACACCAGCCTCCCAACACCCCCCCAACACCCGATCTGCAGCTCTGAGCTGCTGTTTGCGATGGAGAGCTGCAGCGGGTCCCCCCCCCCGGTGCAGCACAGGTCTGATGAGTCTTGACATGCTGTCTTAGCAGAGAAGGCTGGAGGCATCTGGAGACTTCGAGGCAGATGTCATAAAGAGCATCTGTGCCTCGCATGATCCCTCTCTCTCTCTCTCTCTCTCTCTCTCTCTCTCTCTCTCCTCCACAGTCAGACTTTGATGTGTCCATTGCAGATCCGTCCTAACGTATTGCGCAGTCTAAGGGGTGGGAGGCAAGGCTGGGGGTGGAGGGATTTGGGGGAGGGGCGCAGTACCACTCTCCTAACATCACCAGGGAGAACACAAAGTAGATCCTTAAAGCTACACCATAGCTACACCATAACTACGCCCTTAATGCTCTCGTTCTCTTCGAAGCACTACAAATTTGCGGTCCGTAGATATGATGTCTTCGTAGCAGGCAAGTGATTCTAAATGTCCGTGTTGTGGATGAGCACGGCTTCTGCTGGGCTGGTTCTGCTGCCTCAAGGCCACCTGACCTCAGTGGCCCAACAGAACAACGAGCGAATGGTCAGCACTCTGGGCGAAAATCTCCCAGAATGCCCCTTTAAGCGTGCGGTGACATTTGGAGCGCCTGTGTTTTGGTGCTGTGTGGATATTGTCCTATGGTATTTACATTACAGTATTCTATATTGAACAAGCACAGTGGGGAGGTGTCCATACACAACATTTTTCACAGCCCTACCCGTGCTCTAGCATATGTGTTTAAGTGTGTGTGTGTGTGTGTGTGAGAAAGAGAGAGAGAGAGATTGGGTGGGTGGCTGTATTTTGGAGTAAAGATTAGCACACTGCCACATACCCTTAGTTGACAGTGTCCTTAAACCATTCTTTGTGCCTACGATAACGAAACTGCCCTAAGCTGCACCTTACACATTCTCTCTCTCTCTCTCTCTCTCTCTCTCTCTCTCTCTCTCTCTCTCGCTCTCTCTCTCTCTCTCTAATAAGACACTCTCTAATAAGATGACAAGGCAAACCTAGTTTCTTTCGCCAGACGGCCACTCCCCAGCAGTTTTTACACAAGGGTCAGAAGTATGTGAGATGCTTGGAAATCTTCAGTAGAGGCGGGACTTGTGAGGACTCTTCAGTAAAGGCGGGACTTGTGAGGACTCTTCGGTAGAGGCGGGACTTGTGAGGACTCTTCAGTAGAGGCGGGACTTGTGAGGACTCTTCAGTAGAGGCGGGACTTGTGAGGACTCTTCAGTAGAGGCGGGACTTGTGAGGACTCTTCAGTAGAGGCGGGACTTGTGAGGACTCTTCAGTAGAGGCGGGACTTGTGAGGACTCTTCTGTAGAGGCGGGACTTGTGAGGACTCTTCAGTAGAGGCAGGACTTGTGAGGACTCTTCAGTAGAGGCAGGACTTGTGAGGACTCTTCTGTTTTAGTGCTGGGAGAATGACTTCACTTCCTACAGGCCCACGCAATGCACCATCCATTTTTTGCAATTGCTTGTAATAGCCACAGCTAATAACTAGCTCTCTGTATCTTTGACTTGTTCTCAGCTCAACAATGTGGAGACAGTCACTTATTTTAACAGACACTAACTTGCCCTTGAGAGACGACGATACTTTAAATATAGTTTTTTAGTCATTCTGTGTGCTTGACAGCACTGAGACATTTGTGGACATATTAAAGTTTGACTGAATGTTCATGTCACATATTTCATAAGTATGCCTGAGGACTTGCTTCTTTGGATTGCTTGATTTTGATTTCAATGTTTTTTTTCTTTACTGAGCAAAGTGTAATCATCACTATTACCATGGTCAAAAAAAAAATCCCACATCATGAGCCACAACTCACAATGTTGGCTGACCTAAGCCAACTCCAACAAAGCCACTAGATATTGTCAGTGAAAATGATCCATCCTGGATATGATCCTTGGGCAGGACTTCTTATCTACCTTCATGATAAATGGAAGATCAGTGATCATTCTTCAAAGACAGAAGAATGTTTATTGCTGTCTTCACTGCTAACCACTTTGAACTCCGATAGCCAGGCACTTACTGCTGCGTTCAAGGGAATCAGTTTGCCAAATGCCTCTCAGAGGTTGGTGGTCAAGTAATAATTTTAACCCCACTTTTTCACACTATATTATCCCCGTTCCTCTGTTCCCTCACACACACGCACGCACGCACGCACGCACGCACGCACGCACGCACGCACGCACGCATGCACGCACACACACACACACACACACACACACACACACTTATTTCTATATAAGAGTATATAATGGGGATGCAGAGGGGGGCAACGAACAAAGATGGAATGACTGGCCACAGTTTACAGTGTTCATGTCAGCGTTGTCACCATCACGTTGATCACAGTTATCATTGGCCCGGTCTTCAGAGTTTGCTGAGTTTGACCAGAACATGTTGCCAGAGATACCAGAGAGCATGGGCGTGGTAGTGGGGGGGAAAGTGGACCTGACTACCCAGGGCCCGAGAAGGGAGAGGGGCCCATTTTGCTCATGTGCCACTTTTATTGGCATTTATAGGGGCCCACTGACATTGAGAGTGTACAGGGCCCAGAATTTGCTGCTACGCCACTGCCAGAGAGATACGTACCAGAAAGATACATACTGGAGAGATACGACCCAGAGAAACATGTCCTGACCTATAGCCTTCAGTGTCCAGAGATCCTCAATATTTATCTCCCATTCACTCAGATGTATTCTATTTCTCTCAGTTCTACTAACATCACATGACATCACCATAATAAACATCTACTCTACTGAGGAAGCCAAGGTTGATTCACCACACTGGACATCAGTAAACATCAGGCAATCACACCTCAAGGTGGCACTACTGCACCCCCTCACAGAGGTGAAA
The DNA here is from genome assembly GCF_052324685.1 of Brachyhypopomus gauderio. Lineage (NCBI taxonomy): Eukaryota > Metazoa > Chordata > Actinopteri > Gymnotiformes > Hypopomidae > Brachyhypopomus > Brachyhypopomus gauderio. The sequence continues at coordinate 4,588,763 of NC_135214.1, forward strand.
GGCCGTCCCACTGTCAGGGCAGGACCAGAGCAATTGAACATAACTTAATAACTTAAATCAGTCCAGTTCCACAGCTGCAGTTGACATGTGAGCGTGCAGTTTGACCGTATCAGGTGATCAGATGTCAAAGTCCTGTCCTCCTGTCCTTCAATCTTCATGAAACATCATTGTTGATCGTCATAATTTATTACTTTGTCGAATAATGATTTAATGTTAACCTTACAATGCCTACTGTATTTCTGTGTTAAAAAGTGCCAAGTAATACCATGACTAACTCTCTCACTCTGTCTCTCTCTCTCTCCCCACAGATCCCCAGCTCAAGGGTATAGTGACCAGGTTATATTGCAGGCAGGGATACTACTTGCAGATGAACCCAGATGGATGTCTTGATGGAACCAAGGATGACAGCAGCAATTCTTGTGAGATTATTTTCATGTCTTTATCACCTTATGGTGACTGACACTGCAGAATTGGCAGAATATTTAACATTTCTTTGAATTATAATTTTACAAAATTTAAAATCACAATGCATATTTCAGAGTAAAACTACAAGTAAAACTACTGCAAGTCTCTCTTGTTGTGATGAATTTTTAAAAATAGATTAAGTTAGTGATAAATAATTTCTAAGATGGTCTTCCATGGTCATGACATGGTTTTCATTTAGATTTTGATTTAGCCTTAAAATACACTGACTAAATAACTAAGAGTATTGAATAAGAGAATATAATATTATAATATATGATATAAGATATAATACATGCAGGCATCAAACAAAAAAAAATAACAATTGTATTTAAATGGAATAAGAATATCTATTTAAAACATTTTAGGTAATCAGGTAACAAGCATGGTTTATTAATTGCTGCTAGCTCTGCTGTATTTATGTGCACTGGAATATGGAAGGTGTAGTGAAACAATGTTGTCTCTGTCTCCTTTGCTCATCTGTGGTCTCATCTGTGGTCTCATCTGTGGTCTCATCTGTGGTCTCATTCTTAGTTTGATTTCTCAGTGGTTTTTCTGCCACATTCACTTGCCAAACCAACAACATGGTATCCACATTAAAAGAATGAAATCCATAGAATATCATAGCCTCGTCTGTTGACTTTTCTAGCATTATCTCTAAGGAGAGTCAAAAACACCAAGACACGGAGCTGTGTGTGTGTGTGTGTGTGTGTGTGTGTGTGTGTGTGTGTGTGTGTGGAAGTGGCACAGTAGGGAGTGGAATATTATTAGCATGTATGTATTCTGCTTAAGGCCACCTTCCTAATTTGATTTCAATTTTCAATACATGACAAAAGATTGAAATACAGACCATGCTATGTCAGTCATACAGCGCACACACACACACACACACACACACACACACACACACACACACACACACACACACACACACACACACACACACACACACACACACACACACACACACACACACACGCAGGGCTACACTCCAGCGTGTGTATATATGTAGATGGATTCTGTGCTTTAACGCCTCCTTTGGGCACATAATAAACCTAATAATGAGCTGATTAGCTGAATCAGAGGAAAAAAGGTGCTTGTGTGCAGCACTGTGACATACTGGATAACCCATATTTTAAAATCTGTAATATCCGGTTTCTTGCGTATATGATTATGCAAACAATAAAGTTAAAGTGCACCAGTGAGCCCTGGAGATATCTCCAGAGGTATCAATGCTTCTGCGTCCTGCACCATGTTGTCTGTGAAACTTCATGCGTTCCTAGCCGACCACTCTTGGCCGGGTCTCCGTGCCTCGATCGGGCGCGTGAGCCTTGACTTCCTTCCACCTCGGTTCTGGCGTAGACCCGCCGTCTCGCTCACCGTCACCGGCCGCCGTGCCATCTGTCGGCGGGGCAGACGATAACTGTCGCCCAGCAGGTCTGGGGATTGGACTCTGGTGACACTGGACTGTTAAAATCCCACAGAGCACCACCGCTGCTGACAGAGACGCCCGCTGGAGACAGAGGCTGGGACAGGAACGTGTGACTGGACGTTGTGCGTGCTGAGTTTTGTGTTTGTCTCTGACTGCTCTGTCAAGCCTTGGTGAGCTTGAGCAGGATCCCAGCACTTGAATACAGGACTAAATACAGTGCCGGTCTGAAGAAATTGTGATTTCCTAACTGTGAGTGTGAGATTGGACTGAACGTGGTCAGGGAAGCTGCTCGACGGTGCTGTAGTTCTGAGCTGGTCTCGTGGGTGTGTGCTGTGATATGTGTACGAAACGCTGTCCAGGTAGTGACTGGTTCTCTGTTCTGTTTCTCCAGCGTTGTTCAACCTCATCCCTGTGGGCCTCCGAGTCGTTGCTATTCAGTCCGTGAAGACAGGGTTGTATATCGCCATGAACGGGGAGGGCCATCTGTACACATCGGTGAGTATCTGGGAGCAGAGCTCTTCTGTTATGGTCCAGGTTCAAGTAAAAATCCTCAACAGGATTGTTTCAACGTGTTAATTCGCTGAAACTAACTGGGTGATGGATGGGACATTTGTTATTTGTGCCTGAACTTTGCCACCTTTGCCTGATCAACGTGATGGCTGGTTAAGGTCAAATTAGCAGGCCTCATTGAGATTCTGTGTCTCAGGTTTTGTAAAGTGGTTCAAGTACCTGCTGGTCTGAATGGTCTTACTTTGATCCCTCTTTCATTTGCTTGGAATATGAGTCCTGTTTTAATGCAGCAGGTGTTTCCTTTTTGTCATTTTAAATTCACCAAGCCCCATAGACGTGAAATTGTGCGGAGATGTGGAGTGCTGACTCACATTCACACCCTCTCAGATGTCTGAGTGTCGGTGAGAAGCCCAGATCAGACCAGTGAGGAGCTCATTAACACAGCCACTTGAGGCCAGGCTCTCTCCTTCTGCTGGAGGCTCTGAAGCTGAACTACAGGTTCATTTTTCATAGGTTAATTCATAACCAACAGGTCTGGCTAACGGAGGTCATCTTTGTTAGGACGTAGTGTAGTGGTAAAGGCTTGAAATAAAACTTTGTATCGCTTTAAAGCTACTCATACATTAGTCATATTGGTTTAAATTATTAAAGAAAACTAATTCTCACTCTCTTCACACACACTTTCTCTCTTTCTCCTTTCACATGATCACTCTCTCTTCTTTCACATGCTTACTCTCACTCTTCAAATGCTCACTCTCTCTTCACACGCTCACTCTCTTCACATGCTCTCTCTCTCTTCACACGCTCACTCTCTCTCTCTTCACACACTCTCTTCACACGCTCAATCTCCACACGCTCACTCTCTATCCCTTCACACGCTCACTCTCTCCACACACTCACTCTCAATTCACACTCTCTTTACACGCTCACATGCTCAGTCTCTCTCCACACACTCACTCTCTCTCCACACACTCACTCTCTCCTCACACGCTCACTGTCTTCACATGTTCTCTCTCACACTTCACACGCTCACTCTTTTCACACGCTCACTCTCTCTCCAACATTCAAATTCTCTCTCAATCACTTACTCTCTTTTTCACACACTCTCTCTTCTACACATTCACTCTCTTTCTCTCTCTCTTACACACTTTCTCTTTCTTCTACATACTCCCTTTCTCTCTTTCAAATGCTCACTCTCTCATTCTCTCTTGCTTCCACATGTTTTTACTCTCTCTCTTCCACACGCTCACCCTCTCTCTGTTTTCCACATGCTCTCTCTCTTTCTCTCTTCCACACCCTCTCTCTCTTGCTTTTGTTTGCTTCTGCTGTCTTTGTCTGTCCCCCTCTCCCTCTCTCCCTTTCTCTTGGTTTCTCTCCCTCTCTCCTTTTCTCTTGTTTCTCTCTCCCTCTCTCTTCCTGTGTTCTCTCCTGTGTGAATGAGTCAGGTAATGGCTGTGAATTCTCACCTCCTCCGTCCCGCTGCATGCACTCTTGGGGCAGAACGTTCGTTCTCTTATCATCCCTCTTTTCTCCAAGAACGAAATGATGCTGTTTGATCCCTACATCCATTAAGTCTCCATTACTCATTATAATGCTATTTCAGTGCACTTTCCCAATAAATGTGGGCAGCATTTCAAAGACTGACATATTTAACAGAGCCATCATGTCAAGCTGAATTCAGTCCTTTAATTCAGTCATGCATTCAATCCTTTAATTTAGACATTTTCCACATGTTCACATTTGATCGAGGAATCTGAACACCTAGATATGCATTTGTAGATACTTTAATAGGTGCATTTTAAAATATTTTCCCCCGAAAAAGAAAATTATAGTGAATTTTACCATGACCTGTGCCATCATGTTTGCCCACACGAAGTCTCTATAACCTGGAGGATCAGGAGGAACAGTCAGGAACCCCATGGAGCAACCAGAACTGGGACATCATGGATTCATTGTAAAATGTCATGGAATGGTGCTGTCCTGTAGGCAGAAGTGAGAGAGGGTTGTAGCCCACAAGGATGCATCGTGGAATTTCACCGGGCCAGCCGGCTTTTCTCACTCACGTTTGACCTAGTGGGATCAAAATGACAATTTGCACAGTGACTTTGCACAGTGGCCTGATGCTGTGAGGGAAAGTGAAACATTCAGTAATCTCCTAGTCTTCAATCCAGCCATATCCCCCAAACACACACACACACACACACACACTCACACACACGCGCACACACGATGACTCACCCAGTGGAATAATAATCAAGGTCATTTTCTGGATGGCTGCAGGTGTGACAGTCATGTAATTATACAAATGACATGCATATATACAAATGATATGCGGAGATCAGCCTTTGCAGGCAAAGGTAGTCGCTCTCGCCGGCCGAGATATGCTTCTCAGGGCCACCCGGGAAGGCTAAACCTGAAGAAAGGCCAAACACAAACAAATCCCATGTGTCTTTTATTTCTTCCCACTGATGCTTACGGAGTGCGGGTGTTATCTGGTGTGTGCGCTGTTGCAGTGCCATATGCTGAGTGTGTGGGTCCCTCATAGGCCCCTGTTGCCCTCTTGAAAGGCGCTCACGCCCTCCAAAGGGTCGACGTATGGCACGGCTGCTGTTATCGCGGTCTGCACTCTGTGCTGCAGGTCTTCGTGAGTGCTGAGTTGACTCTTCACATCCATGGGCCGGTGTGCCACGCTGTGTGAGCGGGTCTGCACACAGGCTGTGGTGATTGGAGTGTGATTTCTTTCTTCTTCTTTTTTTAAACCTAAAAAGTCGTCAGATTTATCCGTGTAGTGATTTGACGACATCGTTAACAAAGCAGCGTTAAGAGTTCACGTGTGAGGAGCAGAGATGGGCTGAGACTCAGCACCACAACATCAGAAGATTTATCTCAGCAGAAAGGACAGATTATTAGGCCAAAGAAAATAAGGGGATGTAATGTGCAGTTGTGGCTAGCTATGGCAGCCAGGAGGGAACACATGAGGGCTCCCACACCCCCAACGCTGCCCCCAGCTGAGGTGAGAGCATCACAGCATCTCAGGTTCCTTTGCCTCTCAATGGCTGTGCGCTCCCTGCTCTACAACTTTACATATGATGAGAGGTGTTTAACAAACTGCCTAAAGAAAAAGGACTTCGGCCTTGCCTTAAAAACACAGAGTGTTTCTGGGTCCTGAACAATGACTGGAAGGTTATTCCACAGTTTGAGATTGAACAGGAAAAGGACACGCCCCCTGATGTATAGACCACACCCCCTGAGCTAGATTTTCTTATTGTAGGTACTAATGCTATAATATGCCTAAAGACTCACCATATGTATGTATGGTGTTTGCCGAATCTTGAACTTCTGCTGGTTGACCTAATCATTTGAGGTCTGTAATTTAAAATGTAAAATTTAGTGCTGTCAATTCCAGGTGCAGCGATTAAAAGTCCTCACCAGGATTTTGCTCAGGCTTCCTGGATTGTGTTGATTTCACTAATTTTACCTGGATTGCTAATTAGAAAATCTAGCAAGCTTGAGCAAAATCCTGGTGAGGACTTTTAATCGCAGCACCTGGAATTGACAGCACTAGTAAAATTACATACTCATAAACGATATAGTGAGAATGAAAACCGAGGTTGACAGAAATGCTTTATCATCTAAGGGCACAATGATGTAAAATATAAGTGAACAACAGCTCATTTCTACGTAGTATTTAAATTTTTTCCTATCGAGTCCATATCTAGTCAAGCCTGAGTTTGCCATGTGGTTTCCACTTAATAACACGACTCGTATTGAGCTGCATAGGTTTTCTGAGGGCATAGATGCTGAAAGACCTGTGAAGACCTGTGAAGACCTGTGAAGACCTGTGAAGACCTGTGTTTGCAGCCAGGACAGAATGGAAACAGGAGTCCAGTCTGATTTATCAGTAAATTGGAGCATATTTATATGATTTTAAATACAGCCTGCACAGAATCACCCAGCAGTGTAGCTTTCAAAAACTCTTTCACAGTGCAGTAATTACAAAGAACTGACCTCGGACGGTGGGTTACACACACACGGAATGTGTAGAATGTGTAAAACAAACATGATTCAGACAACAGTCTGTATCCTTGCCAATATGTAAATGTCCACTGATGAGAAAAAGCAGAGGTTTAAATAAGTGTGAATTTAGGCATCCGTCTCCATCTCCACAGATCGTCCAATCAGAGGCAAACACACGCCCCTTTCGTTTCCTCATTTCAGAACTGCTCATTTAATGCACTGCCAGCTCTCACCTGTCATACGGTAGTTACCAGCCTGGAAGAAAGTCTCCTTACACCTGCACCAGTCACACCGTGCTTTCACACTGCCACTCAACCACTATCATATGACAGCATGAAGACCTTGGAGGACACCGTCAGTTGGCCAATTTCGCATGCATCGCATATGATTTTTCATATACCAAACAGACAGCTGCCATTGGTTAGAACCGCTCTGACTGACAGGGAGAACCTTCAGAAAGTCTGCATGCGTGCACCCGCCCCCTTCTAATGGACCGAGCACTGATTTGGTATTATTTTACTATTATATCTTACATTTCAGATATTATACCAGTTGAATCAGGTCTGCTGCTCTGGTTAGACAGGGAAGGCCAGGCTGGTGTGGTGAAAGGTGGCACTACCTTTCTGTGAGCTGCTGCCAACAGATGGATGTGTGTGAATGTGTTTCCCTGGTGATGATTATATTCATATTTGCTTGTGTAGAAATCTGCTTATAGTGCATATTTGGAAGAAAATATGAAAAAATAAGATAAAATAATAAAAAAAAAAAAAACTAAAATTTCAAGGTGGCAGTGAAGGCGACTCTAACCCAGGACACGCCCACGTCATTCTCTTTTACAGAGTAGATTACCAAAGTTTTATTTCCCATGCCCTGTCATTTTCCACATAGTTAGTCGCAAAAGATGAGACCTGACCTGTTAGATAAGCTTCATTATCCTGAGATGTCTCTTTAATGTGAGGCTACTGTCACCACGGACTGCGGTTCTGAGAGCCACTGGGAGAAACTGCTTTATGCATTAATGAACAACAAGGTCACTGCTCCTCATCAGGTCTGGTTTGGCAAGTGGAAGAGGGAGACGAGCTGTCTATAAATAGGGCCTCCTCTCCTCAGCGGATCATCACGGCACACTTCCTGTTTGGCCTTGTTTTCTTGTTCAGTCATTAGCGCAGAACGCGAGCTAAATCGCGTGAAGTGTTTTACCCAAAGACGATGACATAATGCAAAATGCGTCATTCTCTTTTATTCTCTTCCATTTTGTCCTCTTCCTGCAAAAGAGGAGGACCGACCCGTCATTATCCACAACCCAACATGGGCCTGCCACCACGCCATCTCCTTTTGTTCCAAACCAAATAGGATCCTGTCCAATCCGCGTGAAGTCCAGCTCCCTCGTTATGTTAATGGAGTTGTATAGACCTCATCAGGAGACCAGTTTCACTCCGAGGGCGCTTAAACTGGCCGCCTGAGCCGATGCCACGGCGGTCCTGGCACGCTAACGGACCGGCGACCATATGCTGCCTGCGCCTCTTTGTGCAGGAGCAAAGTGGTCATTTCATCACATCCAAGGACGTTTTGAGCAGGGTGTGGACGGCAAGGTGGACGTTGGCTGCCTGAGAAGGTCCGTCTGCACCAATGATGCAAAGCAGAAGGGGGTCCTGCTTCGAAATACGGAGGGCAGAAGAAACAGGGTCAGGGCTATTAAAGGAACGCAGAGCGGTTTCATTGTTAAAGGATAACTAAATGGAACTGGCTATGCTGTTGTGTGGCAGGCCTGTTTGTACGGATGTACCTTCAGGGTAGTTGGACGTTTATGTGAGTACTCTTTTACAGCCATGTGAGGTGTGGGTTTATGGCTTGGAAAACAGAAGCTATGAACACAACAGACTGCTGTGAGCTAGAATCTGCCACGAATTATGTATGTTGGTCTCTGCTGACAGAAAACCAGTCCCATGTCAGCTCCAGCACAGTGGAGTACAGCGCAGTTACAAAGCTGCCCTAGATCACAGCCATACTTCAGAAACGGCACTGTGAGATTTACCTCTCAGTCTTCTGTGGGTTGAAGTAGTCTTTCATTACACACACACACACACACACACACACACACACACACACACACACACACACACACACACACACACACACACACACACACATTCAGGGTAACTGTCACTGCACAGGCACCTTCCTTGAGCAACGGCTTTATGAGATGTTTGTTTATGACTGCAAAACGCTGCTTGATGTGAAATATTTTCATGACAAGGAGTGATTATTTCCCCACATCATGTACTGTGAACAGAGGGTGCGGCAGGCCAGACGTGCCGCTGCACACCTGGGCGAGAGAGAGAGATGCTTCTCAACGACGGCTCAACACCGTCCACCTGCATAGCTCTTGACGGGTGTTCCCACGCAGTGCGTCGAGGACGGGTTTGGCAGTCCGGTTTTGCCAGGACTCAGCTTGAAAAAGAGGAACTCCAGAAGTTCATGGGGAAAATCTCTCTGTCTTCATGAAACGAAAGATGTACTGGGTGGAGAACAAAACGGGGTGAATCGCGTGTGGCTGACAGACAGCAGGCGAAGAGGAAGACCAGCGTATCGATTAGGGCGCCAGAGTGAAGGCGCGTGCGAGAGGATCCCGCTGTTGGCTGCTGAATGGATCTCCCCAGCGTATCTGAGCTGCTATAGAGAGATCGCACCAGGCTTCAGCCATAACACTGGCTTCCAGCAGCTGTGGGAAGAAACTCTGAAGCCCAGCAGTGCGTAAATACTGACATATTCTCATGATGTCTTCAGTGTGGACGACTGAAATATGCTGTATGTAATTGGGGGAGGAAAGACTACCTTTAGAAACACGATCATCTCACAGATGATCACTCATTGCTGTTTGTATGTGATTGTGGGCAACCTAAGTATTTGAAAGCTAAACGTGAATGATAACCAGCACTACAGAAGTTTATGTAACGTAGAGATATATTTAGGTGTAATTAACAACACCTTCAGCTTAATCACATTTGGATTGGAAATATGACTCTTCATTAAGGTTCTGACTCAAAGGGCAGATGTCAGTAACAGCTGTTATCAAACGTGTGACTTCTTGGGTCCTAGCGGGGCTCAGTATCCACTGTGCCCCGGCCGCAAGGCTGCTGAAGGTTATTCTGGATAACCGAGACACTTTGGGAGTTAATGCCGTAAAAACCGGCGGTTTGGTTCCGGCCGTGAAAGACTCTTGCTAACATTAGAGCTTCTCTGGATCCTGTGCTGGATTTACAGCGAACGCCGAACTTTATGTCAAGTGTGTTGTAATTCAGACAGGCCTTCCGCCATTCTAAAACCCACAGGATTACACTTTGTACAATGGCCATTGTTTCAGCTAGACTCTCCATACATATTATACCGCTCTGAGGTGCGAGGGACTGGAACTGTTTTCTTGTACACAGAGTAGAAATGGCCCCTGTGGGATTTAGAGGGGGACTTCAGTCCCATTAGGTAGTGCGGTTATGTAACGTGGAAACAAGTCAGCTAAGAATCTGAGCAGGACTCTGAAGTTGGAACACTGACCACAGCATAATGTGATAAGATGTAATTAGCAGAACCTTGCAGGAACATTCCGGATGACACTAATTTGTGTGCTGCTTATTAGCTGTCGTAGTAGCCTTACTGGCTCTCTAATTAGTCAAGCATCTGTTTTTTTTTTTTTTTTCGTGAAGGGGTGTCGTTGGTAAGTGGGCGAGGAGCTCGGCACTGTGTGGATTTAGAAAACGCTGTACTGGGTTATAGGATCGCATTGTCTGTTTCATTCTCTCTCCTAAGACGAGGCTCTGAAGGCTTGCGTGAAGAAAATGCTCATGATGTCACCTGAACAAGCTTCGTCTGGTTACGGAGATGAATAGCGTGTTTGCTTGATGCTGCTGACAGGTGAACAGTGGACATTGTAATTGAAAAAAAAAAAAAAATGTGTTTGTGAGCATGAAATGCATGTTTGTCAAAACACCACAGCGTTAACTGAAATAGTCCCCCTGTGCCTATTCAGAAGACACAGCTGTCTGCTGCTAGTGCTGCCTGGACTGTGATAGTGTCTCTCTTTGCTTCTACATGCACAAAAAGGTGTTTAGGCTGAGCTGTTGGGCCCATGTGGCTCTGGTTTTATTACTGTGCAAATTCTCATGTACTGTGTTGATGTTAGGACCACAATCTTTTGGATTAACTATGTTTCTTTGCAAAAGTCAAACACACACACACACACACACACACACACACACACACACACACACACACACACACACACACACACACACACATATGGGTTCTCGAAAGCCATCCACAGAGCACGCTGCATGGGCCAGGCTGTCTCCGGTGCGCCCATAGAGTTTCGGCTGTGATTTGACAAGAAAATGAGCACAGCTGTCATAGGCTAATGGTTGCTTCCTGTGTCCGACTCTCAGAGCAACAGATACTTGGAAGAAGAGAACAGGCGTCCTGCTATAGCTGTTGCTGTGCTGAGTGCAGACCCAGCCAAAGACCTTTCCAGAAGCACGAAACCATGCACTGGGCCAAGGCTGGGCATCACTAGGGAGACCTCTCACCACAAAACTGTGAATCATGGAGATTCATTAGGTCCGGTTGGTCAGAACAGTGTCCTCTCCTCCACACTCTCCGGCGTTCCACCTCACAGAGCAGCCGGTCCACAGTGCCGTCTGCACCAAGCGCTCAATGCCGACTCCTGTTGTACGTCATTACTGCTCATGTAGTAAAATTTGTGCACATCATTTCGGTGGGCGGAGCAGGAATTCAGCCTGCCGAGTCACCGGGGCCGTAAAAGGCGGGCAGCGATGCGTTTTTTTCTTGGTCTCGAGACGCCTTGCATGCTGGGAAGGAAAGCCTCCCCCGCACTTCGACGTGGCATCGCACAATGGACTTCCCGCAGGTCGGGCGAGCGGGTCATAATTCGACACGCAGACAGGCACACGCAGGCAGGCACACGCAGGCAGGCACACGCAGGCAGGCACACGCAGGCAGGCACACGCAGACAGGCACACGCAGGCAGGCACACGCAGACAGGCACACGCAGGCAGGCACACGCAGGCAGCTCCGGTGGTGAGGAGGGGTCCTGTGCTTTTGGGGTGTCAGTAAGAGCAAGCGAGGAATTAACCAGGTGGGCTTCACCATGTCAGACGCTACGTTGGAGCGTCATCTCCACTCTTAGCCTGACGTCCTCTCTCCTCATCCTCCACCCCACTGTCCATGGCTCCTAGCCCACATTCCCAAAACAGCCCCATTCCACTTCATAGTTTTGGTTTCACTCTGTTCTTGAGCTACTGTCAAAATAAATGTTCCATTTTGAATGTGAAATATGTCCTATTTTTTATTGTGGTTATATGTGTATAGTGGACATGGTAGTGTAGGCAGCAGAAGGCACGTGTAGAGGTGCTTGCCCGATAGGACAGTACGCAACTGCGTTCCCGCACGTGTCCTGCGTGAGATGACAGGGGAGATTTGCTACAGGATGCAGGCCGTTTGTCAGAGGATTCACTTGGGCTTATGGGGCCCGCATATCTCTGAGGCCCAGATGGCAGTGTGTGGTATGCTGGGTCTGGTCACAGCTGAGCGGGGCAGACACCTGGCCCAACTCACCTTCCCTGCTGTCTTTCATCCTCTCTGGCAGACTGGTGGGGGCAAGTTGCTGCTTGGGATTTCTCTCTCTCTCTCTCTCTCTCTCCCCCAAACAAGGAAGCTGTCAGAGCTGTCAGTTATAGCGTGTAGGTAAAAGTGTGTGCGCATGTGTGAGTGTGTGTGTGTGTGCATGTGTGTGTGTGCGTGCGCGTGTGAGTAAGAGGGAAAGATATGTGGGATAGACGCATGTCTGATCATACTGACTTTATTCTCTGTGGTTCTGTGGAAGCTCAGATAGACCCCGTGCGCTGTCCTCTGTCTCACTGACCACACCAGTGTGGGGGAATCTCTGCCTCCCACAAGTCCTGTGGACAGAACAAGCACTGGGAGGAAAGCTAAGACAACGTTTGCTTTGGTTTTGTTAGGAGTGCACAGATAGTTGTGTGTCTTCTGTGGCATGCAGCATTGCCTTCAGAATACTCTGAAGAATACTCTTGGCATGCGAGAGTATTGTATATAAATATATTTTTATTCACAAAGCACATTTAAAACGATTGCATGCTGAAGTGCTGGAGAGAGTTTTGGAGTATTTTCCTCATTATTTCACTGTGGTACAGACGCTATTTCACCTTCCACTGTATACTTTTTTACGCCGAGTCCAACAACTCGCATTTACGGCATCCCGGTCGTGCAAGGCCGCTTTTGCCCCTTGTTTGATGGCCGTCTCATTAAAATGGTCTGGGTCTCATAAACAAGCGAGCGGTGTGTGTGCACCCTAGTCCCGAGGGGGGGCGGGGTGCCGGGCGGCGGGGCCTCCGGGGGCCTCCGTAACTCTGCCACGTGTCCCTCCTTGGCCGTTAACCGCGGAGCCCAATTACGGCTCGTCACACAGGCCTGTTTGTGGGAGCAGGAGGGGGTGGCGGAGGGGGGGGAACTCGCCCAGTGCCTCTTCGCTGTTTGATTTAATGGGCAGCGTCATTAATCTGAGCACAAAAAGCAGCTGGAGCCACAGCCGGGTCTGCACAGCATGGCTGGCCACCGCGCGCACACACACACACACACACACACACACACACACACACACACACACACACACGCACACACACACACACACACACACACACACACACACACACACACACACACACACACACACACACACACACACCACAACACCACTGTCATCTGTCTACTCAGATGGGCTGTACATGTGAAAAGGTGGAGTGCACCCTCCTCTGCTGACCTGAGATCAGTTTTGGCGGATGCTTCTCTAAGGTTTGCTTATAGGATCTGGCTGGCCATAGATCAGGTGTTGTGGAATTCTGTGGAATGATTCCTAAGTTGTTAACATGGATCAAATTTTATGTAGATATATGTAGATATACTTTATCCCTCAAATGGCTACACACTAGTGGCTTGAATGATGGATTAGATGTTTGTGTGGATATCATTTACGAGAATGTGTTGATGCTCTGGAATTATATTATCTAATGCGTCTGCAATGACCTGCTGACAGTTGGCTTTATGGGTGCTTAATCAAGCCAGAGCTTACCGATTAGCTACACCTGTCTAGTGAACTACGTATATGGTGACTGATGCTCTGCTCTGCTTGCACTGAGGAAAGTTGAATGTGGACTGAAACATTTGCACTTTACACTTTTATGTCCTTCAAAGTCTGTAAAGTGTTGCTACAAAAAGAAACATCTAAAACACTCTGAATGGTGTTTTTTTTTTGTGTGTGTGAGTCCTTGTTTGTTACACTGGAAAATTTTCCTTGACTGCCATACAGAGAAGAAAGGAAACAAAAGGCTTTTTTTAAAGGTGCATCTCATCTGTTGTGAACCACTGGTCCTAGATCAGAGAAACTGAATTACACGTGTAGGCTGAGTAAGGATGCGCCTGACATTCACTGTTCTAAGATTCACCATCTGCAGCCTGGACTAATGGCTTATAACAATGGCCAAGCATTTTGAGAATAATAGCAAAGTGATTACTGTGTCTTGAAGGGTATTTTTGGGGAGAGGTGTGTTCACATGTGCCGTACGTTTACGTTGGATTTCATTAATCTGAGCCTGTGGATGAAGCTCAGACTAAAATCACATTTTAGATAGAGGCTTAATCTCACTGTAGGTCACTCGGTAATCCCCCGCGTAAGGTTGAGGCACTGTTTTAATTATGCTGATCTGCATGGGTATAATCTTCCCTGTATGTCTGCTAAGCACATTCCTGTCTATGAGCGCAAATCCGAGCGAAACCCCTGGCAGAATTTGGCAGCTGCCGCCTCCCCAAACCTTCAGCTGTGGCCAAGGTCGAAACACCACCCACCCCCACCTTCCACCCCCACCCCCACCCCCACCCTCGCCCCCACCACCCACCCCCACCCCCACCCTCGCCCCGCCCGGTTCTTTTCAATCTCGCCGGTCATCAGGGCGGCAAGCCGAGCTTCTGCTGTCCCTCAACCCATGAAAAACATTTACATTTCAGAGACTTTGTGCAACGCAGTGGGGAAATCGGATCGCCACCCGGGTCGGCGGGCGGTACCGTTCTGTGGCCGCGGATCCGTTCCTAGAGCCACCGCTTCTAGAGGCCCGACAGTCCGGCGGGAAGCCTGTTCCTGCCCTCGCAAGACTGTGGATCAACCCTGTCTGAAACCACAGTGGCCTTCAGACAGGCCTTCTGAAGATCAGACACGTCACTCAGACGTCTGCTGTGGCGAGGAGGATTGTCATCATACTGAAGATGATGATATTTTTAAATGTGTTTGCTAAACATTAGGCAGGGATGGAAGATGGCTTGATGTTTACTGTATGTTTCTTAATCTTTTAATTTAATATATTATATTTCTTTGGTGTTGAGATCTCTTGTGAATAGTCTCGATATTTCCATTAAGCTTTATTTATCTTACATTGTCTCTGCTGGCCAGGATTTAGAATTTTGATCTTTTCAGATCTGTGTTAAGACATTTCCTTCATACTGTGTGTAACAGTAAAAAATGTGAAAACACACACATACACACAAACACGCACACGACACACGGCACGCATCACGAGAGCTGTTGCAGACACGCTCGTGAACGTGTTAGAGAATCCTGTCTGCTCAATGATGCCCAATGGACCACACCTCGCGGCCATCCTTTAACACCAGGGTGGCCACGATCCAGCAGCGGATTGGTGTGCGGTGCTGTTTGACGGACCCTTGATCTGCTGGGCCGGGCTGCTCTTTCAGGGTGGTGCTCCAGGCCTCGTCCATGCTGAGAGGTGGTGTTTCTGCTTCGTCGTCTTTCTCCTCCAGTCTTGCTGAGGACTTGGAAAGAGAAAACACTTTTCGGGATTAAAGGCCCAAAGATGTTGTCATCTCCAAAAAGCATTTTTGGTTGCAGAAATTGGCTAAGGGCTGGAGTGTTCAGCAGAGTTCTAGCACAAAGTATCGCTGCAGTGGGACTGCTGATCCCAGATCTGTAGTAAAGGTAGGCTCATATATGTTTCTTCTTTCCGCGAATGCACAAGAGACAGGGACCAGTGCCATTTAAAGAGCATTTAGGCATCAAGAGATTCTTTTTTTCCCCTCAGCATTGGTGTTGCGTAGAAGACTCATGTTCCCTCTGGGAGGTTTTAGTGAGAGCTTCAAGTGCCTGTTCTCACCCCACTGTCTAAAAGCAAAAACGCTCTTAGTTTACTGTCTCATAAACCTCGCATGCAGGACGCGAGCTGATTGGACGGCAGCTTGTGCAAAGACAAATTTGATCCTCCATATTGACTGACATGAAAATATGGCCTTTTGGTCTGTTTTATCAGTGGAATTTTAAACTCTATGTGGTTACCTTGAGACTTGGGTATTTATGAGACTCGAGTGCTTGCAAGAGAGCTACCCCAGATCGGGATTTCAACATTAGCATTTTCATTTGCCTCATTCGTATTTTTTTGCTCTTCTACTTTTGCTCTTCTTTTGCTAATCCTACTATTGAAGAGATTTGGTTATATAACCTGTAGACCACCATGTCTCCTGTCTTCTGCTCACAACCTATCATTCGCCGTCACAGAGAGCCGCGCTGCGTTCCTCTTCGCTGCCGTCTGCGATAGCTCTCCTGTGTTGTGGCATCGCCATGACGTGCGGCATTGCGGAGCCCCAGACGGGACACGTGGGAGCTCCCCGCGTCCGTACGCTGCCCCGTGCGCCAGTTCAGCACAGTCCCCTGATTCGGCCTTTGACTTCCCATCAGAAGAGACTCTGCAGAGCTCCTGTTATCTGCACTCGTGTCGCTGGCCTTTTCTCCACAGGGCCGCGACAATCCGCTCGGCTTTCGAATCGTTGACCTCTTTCCACGGATTAACAGGCTTTGCTCTGACATCCCGACAGCGTTAAAAAACAATTGGGTTGGATTCTCCGTGCTTTTGGGTATCGTCACCCCGCACGCTGAAGCCAGGCTGGTGAGCCGACGTGATGCTCCCCCCCCCCCCCCGCACCTGCGCGCTAACGAACGCCCGTGCCGGTTAAAGCCGTGTTCAGTCGGCTGCACACCACCTCCACAGTTTCACACGTCTGTGAAGTCTTGCGGTGTTTTGCGAGGGTTTCCTCCTGCCCTCCTGCTGTGCTCCCCTTGCCACGCTCCTCTCTCTCCTTCTCTCTACGCGTCTCTCCCTCCTTCTGTCTCCCTTCTGTTTTTATTTGTCAAGCACTACCTCCTTCTCCTTCTTTCTCCCACCCTCCGTTCTTTCTCTCCATGCCTCTCTGTCTGTATCTCCTTCCCTCCGTGCATCTCTCCATCCGTCTCTCTCCCTCTCCTCCTCGGCATGGTAGACTGATTATGTGTGTCTAAAGCAGGCTGCTCCCCGCTTGGCTTGGCCAAGGTCAATTATGGCCACATTCAAAGAGGAGTGAATCTTTCAAGTGAAACGCTGCTATTGGCCGGCGGGACTGGACCGGGAGGAAATGAACTGTTCAGTCTCACACTGCAAGCATTTGATTCGTTCTCTCTCCTATTCGCCCACAAATACATCTGCCATCTTAGTCCTGTGCTCTTTGGCTAGCGTTACTGGAACACAAGAGTGCATCACTGTGGAATATTTAGTTGGTGAAACGCTGTTTGAATAGAGAGCAGATCGTGAGAGCGTGATGCAGGCCTTAAATCCAGCAGGGAAAAAAAAAGCTCCCGTGTTTAAGTGACATGTTGAAGCTGCTTAAATACTCTACAGTAATTATCTTGTCGTGTGCTCCCCGAGAAACACTCGAGAGAGCCCCCCCCCCCCCCCCCCCCATTTCACCATTGTTTCTCACCATGACACTAAGAACAGAGACAATGGACCCCACTATGGATTTGAATGCATGAACGATTTGAGTCTCTTTAACAAAAAGGGGGAAAGAAAAAAAATTTAATTGCCTTCCAGGACCTCTCAAGTGTTACCATGGTAACCCCAGTGGAAAGGTATTTGCTGTTTTAATATGGGGCTGTGGGAACGACGCGCTGTGTGGAGAAGAGTGGCGGATGCTGGGGACCTCTCCTCCCTAATAGAGTTGCCGCGGCGACAATCAAAGCCCAGACAGCCCAGACATGTGGCAGCCGTCTCATTTGTCGGCTAGGATGCAGAATTTCGCGGGATCCTCCGGCCAGCTGCCAGGATCGAGAGGCCACACCCTACTGGTACACCCCCCCCCCCCCCCCCCCCCCCTCGCATGCGGGCTCTCTAGGACGTGTACACTCCACAGCTGTGTGCACGAGTCCGAACGAGCGTCCAGGACACAGCCTAGCTGTCTGCCTGAGGGTTCCTCACTTCACTGAAATAGCAGTGGTAGATATGGCAGTCCCCCCTATTCAAAGGCACAAACATTGTTTTACTACGCACAACTGAATGTAGAGTGTTTCTTTATGTGTATGATGTTATGATGCATATGTGTATTATGTGTATGACACTTAAAAATATGTGAGTATATCTGAGTATAGTGCGTTCACAGTAAACATTAGTAGGTGTGAGTGTAGGTGCGTTCACAGTAGACATTAGTAGGTGTGAGTATGGGTGCGTTCACAGTAAATATTAGGAGGTGTGATCTGAGTATATCTGAGTATGGGTGCGTTCACAGTAAACATTAGGAGGTTTGATCTGAGTATGGGTGCGTTGACAGTAAATATTAGGAGGTGTGATCTGAGTATATCTGAGTATGGGTGCATTCACAGTAAACATTAGTAGGTGTGATCTGAGTATGGGTGCGTTGACAGTAAACATTAGGAGGTGTGATCTGAGTATGGGTGCGTTCACAGTAAATATTAGGAGGTGTGATCTGAGTATATCTGAGTATGGGTGTGTTCACAGTAATCATTAGTAGGTGTGATCTGAGTATGGGTGCGTTCACAGTAAACATTAGGAGCTGTGATCTGAGTATATCTGAGTATGGGTGCGTTCACAGTAAACATTAGGAGGTGTGACTTGACTATGGGTGGGTGGGTTTTGTGTTAGCTGAGACAATTATGTTCTGTTATATTAGAAGCTCTTCACTTGTAGTGTGTCTGGCCAGGCACCAAAGAGCAATATTTTAGTGCAGTAAGGTACTTTTCACATTCTGATTTACCTACATATATACCTGTAGACATCGTCATGTGCTTTTACAACTTACTTTTTAAAACACTTGTTATCTTCTGCACATCACGTGCATCACTTTGCACATTACACTAACTTTGCTAAACTTCAAATGATTATATCCTGTGGCTTTATTTTGAAATATACATTGGAAGACATTTGCAGAATGTCAGCACAAAACTGTGGCATTCTCATGTTGTTCAGCTGAATATTTACTATGTTAAACAGAGTAATTAGTTTTAATGGCAGCCTCTGTTTCAGGCGGTGCCTAGCTGCTGGTGCAAATATCTGGAAATTAGTATTCAGAATTCTCCATCCAAAACTATCTAATTACAGTAACTAGCCAACCAGTGACTTGGGCACCTGACGAGACAAACATTTAATTTAACGACCTCATTGACGACCTCATTTAAGCAACTTTTCACAATAATCTGAAGGGCAATCACAGTCCTGAAAATTAGCCACAGCCACTGTGTCCTGCAACAGGTCAAACAAAGGCTTGTTCTGCAGCATTTAGCACAGAGCTTTGAGTTAGCGTGCGCTCAGTGAAGCTTCCCTTTAGTGTTTAATCAAGGGACCTGGAGATCCCGCCAAACCACAACCGAACTCATCTCCCTTACGTAATGCGATTTCGTCCCCTCGAGTTGGGCGTCCCATCTCGCCAACGTGCCTCTTGGGTTTACGTTTCTTCTCCTCCTCTATCCCACTGGCTACTGATTGTCTGAAGTTGACAGGTAGCAATAAAAAAAATGGCAGAGAGCACTGGGATTTAGGCTGAAGACGAAAATAACAAGGCAGAACTTTGCAAAATTGCTTGTTAATGGTGCTTTACAATCAAAGCCCATGATGAGGATCCTTTAAGGTCTCATGTAAAGAAGATCAGCGGGTGTTTGCCTCTCTGCATTACCGACTTGTGAAAGCCTCGTATTTAAATCCCAGTCCCTCGTTAACTAGGCAGGGATGCAGCATTAGTAATTTAACAGATGGGTTTTGGCACAGTTTGGATTTGCTTTTTACATTTGTTACTTGTCATGTTCTGATGGATGCGGTGTTTAATCTAAGAGGACTGGTGTAACCACCAGAACCATCATATTATGCAACGGTCTGGGTTTTAATAGAATGTGTAAGCAAGCACACACTTGTTTCAGTACTAGCACAGGGCAATGCTTCCTGGATTTATGACGCGCCAGAGTTATTGAATTGATACAGGGAGCCAACACATTTTAATCAATGCAGTAAATTGCAGGGTAGTGCAATACACAGGATACACAGCATTCACAGATGACACCACACGTAGTGGTGAAAACCGATGGCTTTGTTAGCCATCTTTCATAAATGAGTGATTTATCACGCAGAATTATGGCATTGCCATTATCCTTCTGTACATAAGGACTTCTTAGAAACACTTTGCTGTTGTACTGTGGTGGTTATGGAGACAGTGCCATAACTAATGGTTATATAACTAGTGCTATAACTATTTTTTTTAAATAATTTCCTTGAAAAGTGGCTTTTAAAATTATAGTTAATGTAAAATTATTGTTTCATGACTAAAACATTTTTTCCACTATTGTAAAATATGCACATTCCACATGAAAAAGTTCATTACTGCTATAAGTTAACAGGCATCATTATGGCCGAATTAACTTTTGAAAATCCACCATTGTGTCTTTGGATAATAAAAAAAGCCTACCGTCTTATACAGCTGTTGGATTAAACCCCCACTTTCTCTGAAACTTTGTGAAGCTGTTACCTGTTCCAAAGGCGGAGTTAAGGGTTTTTTATTCGATTGGCATAGGTTCTTAAGGATATGGTACCTCCTGAGATTCCCAGTCATGACTTGAATGGGTGCTAAGACCGTGCTGATCGGATAAGGCTCCGGTTCTTGGAGCTACTACCTTTGATTAAAACAAAAATCTTTAATAGGAGATTATATATTTAGCTGGCAGAGACAGACAGGCAATGGGTCCCTCCTTTTGTTCTGCAATTTAGAAAAAATAGAATTTATATTCAAAATGGAAGTGTGAATGTTTGACAGACAAACGTATACTGTGAATGTAAAGCAGACAAGGGCGTGAGAACACCCTTGTAAGTGTGTGGACTGAAAGCCCGACTCCAAATCCTGCTTGTGTTGTGCATCATGGTGCTCATTCCTGCTGTTCACACTAGACACCATTAGACTGAGAGTCTTGCACTTTACCTCAGTCGCACGGCGCAGCTTTCCTCCATAGAACATGGGAAACGGACAGTTTTAGTAGAGTCGACCTCTTTACTATTCCTGGCCAGGATTGGATAACTTTAATCTACATAAACGAAGACAATTACTATTATGTACTCGTCCTCCTGGCAGTCGGCTCTATGAAGCAGATGCACGAACATGCTTGTGCCACAAATCCTCAGCTCAGCCGCAAATCTTGTCTTCTCTTCTTTCTGTCCCCTGTCCTTCTCTCTCTCTCTCTCTCTCTCTCTCTCTCCCTCCCAGGAACTGTTTACGGCAGAATGCAAGTTCAAAGAGTCGGTCTTTGAGAACTACTACGTGATCTACTCATCCATGTTGTACCGACAGCAGGAGTCGGGGAGAGCCTGGTTCTTGGGTCTCAATAAAGAGGGTCAAGCAATGAAGGGCAATCGTGTGAAGAAAACCAAGCCAGCAGCCCACTTCCTTCCCAAGCCATTAGAAGGTAACGGCAGCTCCGGCCTCCCCCAGGGGCAGGTCCATCTCCCCCAGGGGCAGGTCCATCTCCCCCCAGGGGCAACTCCATCTCCCCCAGGGGCAGGTCCATCTCCCCCCAGCGGCCCGTGGAGACTACAATCTCAGGGTCTCCACATTATGAGGCAGATTATGCAGAATTAAAATCCAGAATTTACCTGTTAAGTTTTAGAGGAACATGTACAGCATGTCAGTTTCTATTGGACCAGTTTCTCAGCCATACAGATGGTGTAAATGAGAAAGAGGCAACATTTTAAAGGGAGAAATTGCAGTGATAATTTCACCATTTTGTATATTTTCAGCTACAAGTTTTGCATAAAGTTAGATTACATTACTCTGGAGTGTAATTAAGTGAAGTATGTCATATGAATGGCATGTGTAATTTGAATGATTACGTTACACCACAGTGTAATGAATATGTGAATGTGTGAAGTAGGCAACAGTATTTGTCTGTTCCATATGTGTGAAGTGCCGTATATATTAGAACACACATATGAAATGTGTCATATGTGAAGTGCCGTATATATTAGGACACACATATGAAATGTGTCTTATGTGAAGCCATGTGAAAACGGCAGCAGTATTGCACTAGAGCGTAGTGCAAGCGTAGACCATCACCAGAGCTGTACTGTAAAAAAGTGTCTCGTCTATTGTGCGCACTCCTGCCTTTGACATGCCTTATGTGACACGAAGTTTGAAACGATAGTTTGCCTTCATAATATAAAACCATGAATCACAAGGAAGCAATTGCAGAGTCCCGTATGAGAATTATTGAGTCATTAGTGGCCCCCTGCTGTACTCTGGCCCCCTGCTGTACTCTGGCCCCCTGGTGTGCTAGTGGTCCCCTGGTGTGCCCCCTAGTCACACCGCAGGAAAAAGAGAGTTATGCTCCTTTCGCACGCTTTCTTGGTTCCTGGCGAAATCGAGTTTTGGTTACATAAGCTGCCAAATTTATCCCCAGAGATCAGCTCCCCCCCCCCCACCCTTACAGAAACTTAGCATAAGCTGCAGCCACACTTGACAACCTGCCTGAACTTTGACAAACTCACACAGGCTCTGTCAGAGCTGGCCTAATGAACGCCACCTTCCCTCCCAAGCAAGCTTGGAGTTTGGGGACGTGGAGATGGCAGCCATTACGACAGGTATTAGTCACACTTGCACCTGCTGCGTTATTCGCACGGCAGCCGTCTATTGCCTATGCATCCTTTCTTTTTCACTCAGACCTGTGGCATCGTTCATTAGTTTACCAGAACAAATGGACACCCCCCCCCCCCCCCCCCAAAAAAAAAGAATATGGATGGTAGGGCTCAATAATACCTGCCTAACCCTTGACTCCTGTCCTGTCTGCTCTGACTTGCAGTTGCGATGTACCGAGAGCCATCGTTGCATGACGTAGGGGAGACGGTGCCCAAGGCCGCCGTGCCCCCCAGCAAAAGCACAAGTGAGCCAGCCGTAATGAACGGGGGAAGACCTGTCAGCAAGGCAGCCAGCAAGCCTAGCACATAGCCTGGCCCCCCCGGAGACGCTGCACCGAGGCCCCTCCCCTCCCCCAAAGAGAGACGCCGCTCTCGTAGACTGCACTCTCCTTCTCCTGACTGGGAATCCGGTCCGGAAGAGCCCCCCCCCCCCCTCCTCTCTCCTCCTCTGACTCTCTCCGTCCACCTGCCAACACGGATCGTGGAAGCGCGGCCGAGTTTAGCGGCGAGGAGGATTCGGCTGGACGAGGTCAGCCTGCACCGTGGAATGCCCTACCGGATATGGAATGCCTTCGCCCGACACCACCCGCACCTACACACACCCCACCCCCCACACACACACACACACAATAATGCCAATGTGTTCTTGTGACTGTGACAATCCATGAGAACGAAGATTGGGACAGTGGGTGACGGAGCTTTGAGTGGCAGCGTCTTCTGCTGCTGATGGTCACTTGTGACGTACTTTATGAGCCCTGTAACAGCAGCATCTAATTCAGATCTATTTTCTATACACAGTGAACACCAGCTATGCTCTGGGGAAACACGCTACAGACTGAAACCCGCAAGAAATAGGACTATCATCCTCTGATTTTTTTATAGAGTATGTTCCTGCGTCTTCTGCTAAGTCTCTCTCTCTCTCTCTCGTGTTTGCTTTCTCACTGACTCAAATCGTCACTCCTTCTCTTTGTTGAGTGCAACAAACCTTTGCAGGGGCTACAACGCACACACACACACACACACACACACACACACACACACACACACACACACACACACACAGGCACATTACTTGTGTAGAACTGAGATGCCAGTAGTGGCTTGTTGTGCAGGGAATCATACAGAAGGATCCTGGGCCCACACCATCATCACAGAGCCTGCAGGAAGCAGAAATGGCTATCACAGACTTGCCGACTTAAGCACTTAAGCGTTTTTAACCAGCCAGCACGTACCACGTATCTGCTTTGCCCTCCCTCAACCAGCGAGGTGCCTGATCCATATTTCCATACGTATTGCCACAAGCATTATCACCAGGCCGGCAACAGGCCCCGCCTCCAGCCCCGGCAGAGAGGAAGCAGATGTCTACTTTTCTTTATTCTTAGTTTAGAGCGTACGCTCTAGGAACATCTATAGGCCTTGTAGGCCTTCGGTTACGGCCCGTCCCTGGCGCCCTGTCTGAACTGGGGGCTAATTCTGGTGGGCCCTCTAGGGGGCAGCACTGCTGGCGGCCGTTATGAGATGGGTCTCCTTGGTGGCAGAGCGAGAAAATGGCTGAATTTAAGTAGGCACATTTGCTGTTGACCGCATCCCTTCTTTGTTCAGCGAAAGCATGGGTAAGGTTAGTATTGAGATGGCTTATATAACAACATTTTCACTGTATAAAAAATTAAAAGCTTTAAAAATAGATTTTTATGACTAGATATTACAATTAAATATTGAGGTTTCTCTCTAGGTCAGCATGCAGGGTCCTGCTCTTATTGGCCTATTGTGTGCCTGTGATGACCTCTAACCCAGCATGCAAAAACATGTACCCAGTATGTGCTGGGTTAAAGGTGCCTCATGCCCCCTAGAGAACACACACACACACACACACACACACACACACACACACACACACACACACACACACACACACACACACGTAAACATGCACACACACCCACACACACACACACACACACACACACACACACACACACACACACACACACACACACACACACACACACACACAGAGTAGCTTTCTCAGTCGATACACAGTCCCCCCTCACTTCACATTCACATCCACAAAGGTTGATCCTGAATTTTACCAAAGTTTCTCTACATGTCCAAGAATCTAGACCCTCTGGTCCCTGTAATGCGTAGTGGGGACATTAAAAGCTCTAATGTGTAGTGGGGACACTAAAAGCTCTAATGTGTAGTGGGGACATTAAAAGCTAGCCCACTATTTCAATTTCCAGTTTTTGCTCACTGTGACTAATATTCATCCTTACAACAGAACAACCAACTCTCTTTGCCTTTTTAAGTGAATCCTCAATGGCTACGACTGAAGACTATACTGAAGTATGTTTGCTTCACAAAAGACTAGGGGTACCTATAAATTAATCACCTGCATGCTTTTCCATATGAATCAAAGTATGGGACGGGTGGAATGGATTATTAGTCTGGTTAGGACAGCACTGAATGGGCATGATATTGTAAGGATCTCATACTTTCTCTGAATTGAAATTATAGCACTTTCAGTTCATCATCTACTTGTGACCTTTAGAAAACTATCAATGATTATTTAAATC
This sequence comes from Brachyhypopomus gauderio, assembly GCF_052324685.1. Taxonomy (NCBI): domain Eukaryota; kingdom Metazoa; phylum Chordata; class Actinopteri; order Gymnotiformes; family Hypopomidae; genus Brachyhypopomus; species Brachyhypopomus gauderio. The sequence goes on from NC_135214.1 coordinate 4,613,833, forward strand.
TGTCATCAGATTTGGTATGAAGCCTGTCTTGCTTTAACAGTTTTCATAGTTTTTCTCAATAAGATTTACAATGTTATTAAATAGATTGAAGCTGGGCTGCTAAATTTCAAATATATTCAAGGCTTCATTTGAAGATCTATATTTTCGAAAAAACTTATTGGTATGAGCTAGTTTCTTATTAGGACATGTTAAAGCACATTACTTAAACTTACATATTTGTCTGTACAAAACTATGGTAATGCTAGAATGACATGCAGAATTACACACAGCAGTTGCTCAAACTGTTCCGAGTCCATTTGAGGCCTGGTGTTCCACTCACACACAACACACCAATCACATTCTCCTGTGAACTCTACATGCTGGGCTAACAGGCCCTGCACACCTGTTGACTAGTTATATGAAGACTGAATTTATTTTTGTTAATGACTGGTGAGTAAATGTGCATCTGTGTGTATGTCCGTTATGTCTTTTTTTCTTTCCTCTCGCAATTGTGTGTTTATTCCGTGCCGTGCAGGTCACGTGGGATGTCGTCTGACGTGAGGAGCTATCACTGAACTCTTAACTGTTTCTGTTCGGTTTCCTCATTCATATTTTTGAAAGCAGAATCATCACAGTTGATTTTTGGTTACAGCTCTTTAATTTGGCCATTGTGTCATTTGTTGCATGGGAAAAGGACGGCATTCGAGAACCGCATGTTATAGGCTGTGTGTATCAAGAAATGTTGGTATGTACTGCTAATTTTACATACATATATGCAAAGAGTTTGTCTGCACTGTACAGTTTGTGTTTGTTGTATACACAGATACAACATATTGAATAAAATATTTATATAAAGGTGTACTGTAATGTCAGTAAGAAACTTAATGCAATACTATGTGCAGTATATTATTGCACTCAGTGATTTAGATGCTTGGAAAAAGGAAATTGTTGAATACTGAATGCCATGGGATGGCCAAGGCGTGATGTCATTCCCAACCTTTTCTACTTCCTGGCTTTTCTCATCAGTGATATTCTTTAAAAATGGAGCATCCACTCATGGACGTTTATACCTACAAATTTCTCCAAAACTCAAAAAAAAAAACTTGGATATGAATATATTTAATACGTTTATGGAAATGTATGTCACGTGGTTCATTTAAAAACATATGGTCATATTTTCATATAGTTATTTTAGAATCATTTTAGCTTGATTTTGATCCATGATTTTGAAGGGATTCCTGAGTTGAGTGAAACAGAACATTTAGGCTATCAAAAGGGAATAAATGTTTGTGGATCCACTCACCTGAGTGAAGAATTGAACTTTTTTATCCATTAAACACTTACAATAGTTGCACAGTTTGTCAAATATAACAGGATCAAGTATCTAATATTATATTTCATAAGCACACAAATAACACTGTCAGTAGGGTTATCTTCTGTCTATTATTATATATCTATCCTTTTCATGTATTCAACTCCTCTCCTGTCATTCTGCAAACTATGTAACCATTTCTTATAAACAATTTCATACATATAGTAATGGAAACATATAAAGGGTTACAAGGTCATTTGTCTATGAACCAATGTGTCTCTTGCTCTTACAAAACAAACAAGCAAATGAACAAACAAAAACAAACAAACAATGAAATTTGAATAAAGTAAAATTTGTAACTGGTACATTGAATGCAGTTATATAAGCAGAATGAAGAAATCGTTCCCAGGTTGTGCGTCTGGGCTCTTCTAACATTGGTCTTGTGTGACCTTCCTGCAGCAGTCTGTCTTCAGAAAGGTCCTGGTCGTTAGTACTCCTGGTCCTTAGTCTTCAGAAAGGTCCTGGTCCTTAGTACTCCTCTCCCACCCAGATTTCACAGGCATTTCCTGTCCAACCGTCCCAGCATTCGCAGGTTCCGCAGTTACACACACCGTTGCCTGCAAAGAGATGGTGGCTGAAGAGATGGCAGCTGAGGGCTTTGGGCAGCCGCTTGTCTGCTGCCCACTAGCTTTGCCGCCTCGCAGTCTAATAGCTCTGTTTTGGTAGCGCATCCTCGGCTATAAATACTGATGCTGTTCTTGCTGTACGGCTGAAATGATAGAGTTACTGAAGCAGTTTGCTGCGTTTATGAATGGGGGATGGTACATAACAATTTCAAAGCAGAATCTGTAGAGGGTGGTGTTCACCCTTAAGGTTCGCTCGCTCCTGGCTGGCTCTCTACATATAGGGAGTGTCACTCCTGGCTGGCTCTCCCCATGTAGGGCGTGTCACTCCTGATTGACTACATGCAGGTAGAGGCTGCTGTGGTAGCTACTGTGCCACTGCTACGAGCTGTTAAGCCTCAAGCATAATATACAGTTGGTCTTGGATGGTTCCTTTAACTGACTTTAACTCCTGCACATGCTGCGCTAAAATGTAGCAGATCTAGGCGTCGCATATTTACATTTTAATATGTTGATTCCAGGACGTGAGCATGTTAAGAGGCAGCTCGGAGTGTTGAAATGTGTACTCGCTACTATCTGGGGGAGGCTGAAACCCTTGTTAGGATATGGTCATACACATCAGCAGTGAACTAAGGGCATGTCAGTGAAATGTAGAATAATTTCGAACTACCTGCAGGAACAGGTATTGCATATACAATGAATGTGGGCTTAGGATGAAGGTTCTGCCTTTAGGGTGCAGGTTGTACCCTTGGTGGAAATATTTGGAGTTCATGTATCATATCACCACTCTAACAGTTGGAGTTATAAACTGTGGTGCATGAAATTAAGTACCAAGCATTTCTAACACATTGAATTTTCCACATCACTCATCAATTTCTGTAATGAGAATCTCCTGCTGATGAACCCGTGAAATTCACAGATGTGAAATTAGTATTAGTATTTGTAACCTAGAAGACACATTTCTTGCATCTTTATAAAGTTCAATTCATCAGTGTTGTACCGAACACAGTAAAAAAAATGCCTGTTTTTGAAATTCATTTTCCATTCTTGTAAAGACAGCATTCTGAATGCAACATAAGAATTTGACTTTATTAAAACATATGCATATGCTAATTATGACACATGTCCTAATCACTAATATGCTAATCATTGACATTTAACCGTATTTATACATTTCCTTTGTCGGCTATGTTTTCCCCTTGTTTTTAATAAATCTTTTGTTTGTGTGGGAGGAATAGCATATTTGGTTGAATGCCACTATATCTCATAAAGTCAGGAAATCAAAACATAAACATCAGTTGTCCATCTTCAGTATCTAGAACTACAGTAATTAGAATATTTGTTTTTTCCATTGGTCAGATCCATCTCTTGGGGTGGAGGTTGGGGGTGCGTGTGTGTGTGTGTGTGTGGGAGGAAAATATTCACTCTCTTTGGAGTTTCTGCTTGTTGAACCATAGCCAAGACAATTAGGTGAAGAAAATGAGGAATTGGGTCTTCACTGATTGGACAGCACAATCTCAGCTTGCTACTGAACTATCTAATCCACCAATCAAACTGAAGTCACATCAACGCACCCCAGGACCCGTTACAAAGGACAGACGGCAACTGTGCCAGTAGAAGTGTGTGTGTGTGTGTGTGTGTGTGTGTGTGTGTGTGTGTGTGTGTGTGTGTGTGTGTGTGTGTGTGTGTGTGTGTGTGTTATGTGTGTGTGTTTGTGTGTGTTTATGTGTGTATGTGTGTGTGTGAGAGAGAGAGACAGAAGGATTAAGACTGTATGGAGGTGTTAAATGGTGTATATGAACTCTACCTGTACAGATCAAGCCATCATGCTGGTCACAGTCCCTGTCGTCGCATTCACAGAAGTCTCCTGAAACGTACCACTCCTGTGGTGAACAGATACACCTCCCACAGTGGCAGGAACCTGAAAACATACGACTGTGCTCTCAGAAACCATACAGTCAGTGGCCTATTACAGCTCTCCGAACCTTTCACATCTCCGAAGCCAGCACGTTTTTGATCCAGCCATTTCACATCACTGCATAATGACATGATATGGCAAATACATATGTCTGAAATGCCACTTAATTTGCTCCGTGAGAGCTGTGTGAACAAACGGCCGTTTTAAGCCTGCTGTTGTAAGCTATTATATGCAGTTTTTACAGACACATAATAAATATAAGGAACATATATTTTGTGGGAATATACTTTCCCATAAGGGCTACCGCTAATATAAATATTGTTTGAATTGATGTCTACTCTTTAATCTATTCCTCATTGCAAAATGCGTTCAAAAGTGTGTTTAGTCTGCCATGACTCTGCTATATCTTGTAATCAATAAACAACTGACCAGGAGATATTTGCAGTGCTGAAGGGTAAAGAGTTTAGATAGGAGAGGCTAGAAGAGTGTGGAGTCTCCCATGATGCCTGAGCATGAACACATCTCCCTGGGTCTCTCCGTACCTCCCAAAGCCCAGAGGAGAACGTCTCAACTCCTTCAGTGTTGCTATTTATACCCGTCGAAGGGGTTTGAAGTGTAGACTTTGAAAAGACGGCAAGATGCTCGCGCTTGTGATCCCCTTCATGAAGGTGCGTGTGTGAGTGTGTGTGTGTGTGTGTGTGTGTGTGTAAGACGCAGAGAGAACGACAGAGGGTCTGATACTATTCTCCTGTCTGTGGTAGAAGGAGATAAATAAGCTCGGATTCACTTGGACGGCAGTGGAAAATTGCAATCCTGCTGACACACCTTCCACTGTGGGGATATTTTGCTTTCTTGTTTAGCAGTTGCGTGCTTTTAAGCAGTCTGCTTTTAATTAGGTAGAGAGAGAGAGAGAGAGAGAGAGAGAGAGAGAGAGAGAGAGAGAGAGAGAGAGAGAGAGAGAGAGAGAGAGATAAAGTCAGAGAGAGAGAAATTGTAATGTACTTCATATTTTGAACAACTTTTTGTGTTTATATATATCTTTATATATATATATATATATATATTTTTTTTTAATACACACACACACACCTCCTTTGGCTTTCAGAACGGCAGCAATTCGTCATGGCACAGAATCCACTAGGTGTTGAAATGATTCTGCAGGACTATTGGCCCATGAGGACAAGATGGCTTCTTGCAATTGCTGCAAATGAGCTTGAGGTGCTGACATGCTCTGAACTACTTGTTCTACCTCCTCCCAGAGATGCTCCTTAGGATGAAGATCTTGGACTGTGAAGGCCAAGGAAACGGAAAAAAAATAGATACCTGCTGTCATGTTTCTGGAACCAAATCAAATTCTGACCATCTGATCAGCACTGTGCAACAGAAATCTGGTTCCAGCATCTACTGTCCCCCCCCACTGGACTCTTGCTTTTCTGCTTCCCTTAGACTGTGGCACTTAAACCCATCATCTGCTGTTATAGCTGATAAGGAAGGACAGGTGGTGTGTTGAAGCATGTTCGTTGGAGCAACAGCTCTGTATTCAGCTGCAAGTGGCTTGGCCCTCCACCACCTGTTAGTCAGAATGATTACTGACATCCACCTCTGACCTCTTTCATTGACGGGTTGTTTACATCCACGGGATCCCCTTCCGCCAGCTGTTTTTCCTGGATCACGTTGTTCTCTGTAGACTCTTGACATCGTTGCATGAGGAAACCCCACTAAGTTGGCAGTTTTTGAAATACTGGCCCTGGCTGGTCTAGCACTAGTCTATCTTAGATCTCTACAGGCGTTTTCATACAAGTTATTATCCTTCAAAAGCTTCGTGATAGCTTCGTGAGAGTTTATGGTTAGAATGGTCAAGGCCAGTGTCACCCCCACGAGCCCCGTCACCGTACCTTTCCCGGAGCACATGACGCCATGGGCTGTCTCACACTGGCTCTTGCTCTGGCTGTCCGACATGTTGCAGGTGCGGGGGAACTGGCAGTGATTCCCAAACCATCCATCACCGCAGATACAGCGGCCGCAGGAGCAGAAACCGTGGCCTGGGGAGTGCGCGGAAACACGGACACACACGCGTAAGAGCGCAGACACACACACGCACGCACATGTGCACACATACATCAGGTATTTTTGCAGTTTATTTCCATTAAATAATACACAAAAACAACAGAAAAATGAAACAAAATCTAAGGATAAACAAGCAAAAAATCCTCATGGGGATGAACTAAACCTCCCCACACTGTCAAATCTTTATAGGTTTTAATGTCATTTGAAGCCCACATTTAAGCCCCACAAAAAGCTAAAAGCTAAATCCCCCCCCCCCCCCCCACCCCCAGCCTTCTACCACCCACACGCACACAGATTGTTACTCACACTACTCGTCTACTCACCCAAGTAAACAGGTTATTTTTCTGACAAACCGAAGCAAGAGTCTAATTGATCCTGCCAAATTGATTTGGGTTCAAACAAAACGAATCAAGACTCCAGACTGTTTAATAGTGTTGTGGTTGTGGGCTATATCACACCCAGCACCACTGAGCCAGACCTGGACCCTGAATAAACAGATCAGCCTGCTCCAACATCCTCCGAGCTGTTGAACGGTGCAAGGTGCGTCTAGTGTATTTACCGCCATCGGTATCAAGTCTGATGAGCCCATTATATTATCTATTGATCACTTCTCCTTTCAAGCGTGTTGCATGGATTTCTCTCTGAGAGGTTAATCAAGTGAGAGCTACACCCTGGTTTGTAGTGCTAAACACAGAAATGCTGAAATACTTTAGGAAGACATTCACCCCACTACAAGTGAATTAGAAGCGACTCAAAGCTTGGCTGTGTAGTCTGCAGTGAGTACTGCAGTGGTGTGTTGAGGCCTGCAGGCTTGGCTGAGGTAGGCCAGCGGGGAACCTGTTCAGGAGCAGTTCAGGTGTTGGCAGGCTGGACGTGAATCACTTCTCCAAGGCGTGGAAGGCTGGAGCTTTTCTGTGGTCCAGGGGAGCCAGAGTCAGTGTGGCTTTCTATCTCAAAGAAGATTCCCTGGCCGGGGGGGGGGGGAGTCATGAAGCCAATGTTGTCTTAGTTTATTAAACCCAAATGAAGTCGTCCAGTCCTGCGTCCTGCTGCATGGATGTTAAGCATGTATTGCAGATGTACGGTGGCCTCGCAGTAATCTCGCCAGCTCTTGGGTTCTCTATATCGTAGCGAAGGTTCACATCCAAGCCTAAATGATTTACAATAAATGGCACCGCACCCCACCGCCTTTCCTACCACACACCGCTACCACAATACCACACACCGCTCTATTGCAGCGCTGCAGGTATGGGGGACCAGAGTGTGCAGCTGGGGAAACTACACGTGTGGCTGCTCCAATCAGTTGGCCTATGAGAGCATTTAATTGCTTTGGAAGAGAGGCACCCCAACCCTTTCAATTAAACTGCACCTGTGATTCTCCATTACTGTGAATTGCTGTGAATGCAAATTTGCATGCACCCACGCTCATGCTCTCTGAGCCTTTTGTATCTGTCATTGGGGGAATATTTTCTGAGAACCCCCCCAACTACCCCCCCCCCCCCCCCCAACCCTCCTGAAAAGCCGTGGGTGGGTACTGCTGCCTTAATGAACCAATGCAGAACAGAAATACAGACACGATACTTCAATGCCTCCATGTGAGGCGCAAACATTGAGCCTCAATGCATCCAACAACAACAGGTCCCCAACCTGCGGGCGCCCTGGGGGGCAGTAGCAACACCGACCTGGTGGAGGCAGGTGGCGCGTCCAGACTGAATCGAGTCTAGAGGAGAGAGATCCGTCCTCGGTTCTGTCCTTCCATGTTCCCGTCTGCCTCGCTACAGTGCGGGAGGCGGCCATGGTAGCAGCAGGGGTTCATACATATTTTAAGTTCCCAGGCTGGACCAGACAGGCCAGAGGGTCAAGCACGCCCACTGGATCTCCATGCCATTGCTACTTAGCTGTATAACATAATGAGCCTTTGGAACGTGAGTAGCATTAATATTGCATCCAGAATCTGGAATAGTGCAGCATACTGCTGCGAGCGGAGGAGGGGGGTGGCCCATTAGAAAACCAATTCTCGTTAATGTGATTTGGGAATGGCCCAGTAAACCTTATCACAATGATGCAACTATGCCTGCATTCATTGGATGACCTCTAATAGAAATGCTGCTTCTGTATTTGAGTTTTCCTTCCTGGCTGTGTAGACGCTTCTCTGCTTAGCACCGCTGTTTCTTTATTTTCAGATGTAATTTTTCATGCTACAATGTCCGAGCTTGTTATATACAGACAGGTCAGAAGCATTACGAAGCCAAAAGTGGTTGTTTTTCTTTTGCGATTTTCAGATTAAAACATTGGTTTCCTGTTGGACACCAAAAGAAACACATCAGAAAATGGCTCCCTATAAAAGCGGTCTTCTATAGAAAATGACTGTGTTGGAAATGAGGTTTCAGGGCTTGTTATGGGTGTTTAAGAGCTGGCCTTCCTATGCTGTGTAAGGAGGACCAGAGTGTGAACGTGCTGGCAGCAGACCGCTGATGGGGGGCTCAGTGGAGCACGTAGCGCAGGAGCCACGCAGACCCAGGCCAGTGAACGGCATGATCGGAGCTCTTACAGTGAGTACAGATGGGTCTGGGTTGCAGCCAAACCCAGATGCTGTGCTACATACAGCTCTGTAGTCTTGTATTCCACCCAACTGGTATCAATCACCTGTTCATCTCCTGCTAATGCTAAAGCTAAAGCTAACACTGCTGCTCAGAGTCCGCAATAGAAGGCAAGATCACTTCAGTGGAGTATCGGAAAGGAATAGTTCAATGTGAGCTGAAAATCACAACCTCTGAGTTAAATCAAAATCTACCAACAATCCAGGCTGACTGCACAACAGCGAAGCTGATTATTGTGCATGTTGTCAAGAATGACATGAGAAAGCAGGAGACTGAGTTATTAAAAATGGACTATAATAAACTCTTCAACACAATTAGCAACTTTAACATACAAAAATGTATCAGTGATCCTCTGCCTGCATGGTGAACAAATATATCCTCAAGGCTACGTGGATTAAACACTTGGCTACACAAAAGCTGTAGGTCAAACAGCCCCAACATTATTGTTTTTTGGGAACAGAAATTTGTTAGGCAGGATGGACTGCACACAAACAAGAAAGGTGCCAAAACTCTGACAGAGAACTGAATTTTCTCTGTGCGCAATTTATCCACCACCATTAGTGGCAATGCATTGGCAGAAACCCCCAAGGGCTCCCTTGCATCAATGGAGTTTATCACTTCCCCTCCACCGTGTCCATCCTGATAGAGCTGCAGACCTTGGATGAGAGCCATGATGATGACCAAGCTTCCAGGGACACCACTAACCCGTAAGGACTCAGCATTTGTCCTCCATCTCCACTCCCCCCTTGCCCAACCTGAACTTCCCTGCAACAGTGGAGAAGCTGGTATTGGCTAGAGCAGGGCTGTCACTTTCCCTAGCAGCCGGCCCTCAGGTACCGCACCAAATCAACCCAGCTCCTCCGTACTCATCTGTTGCCTCATCTCCACTTCCATCTCCCAGACCTTCTCCTAAGAAGCATCAAGCCTCTCCACCACCTGGCATAGATTTCTGGAGCTCATAGAAAGAGAAACTCCTAAACCACCGAAATGACAGCGTCGCTGTCTAACCCTCTCTAATCACTCTCGAGTCCCACCCACCTCCATGCGTTGTACTGGAAGAGGCCACCCCATTCTCCAACAGGGTGCCTCGTTGATGTTCTTCAGGCCTCTACTGCTACATTAATGACTTCAGCAGTGTGTTATCAAAAGACGGTTAGATCCAGCACGCCTGCTCTCTCCCAATCCAGTGCTCATCAGAAACAGAAAAAACAGAGTGTTTCAGATACTGTAAATATGTCCAACCTACAGTATGTAAGGTGTGAGTCACAGCTTTTGGAGTTCTTAGTTCTTTTGGAGAAGTTAGTTCTCCTCAATATTAGATCACTCATAGACAATTCTCATGTAATTCATGATTTTATTATAGCATGTGGGCTTGACTAACTAAAACAAGGTTAAATTAATGTCGAGCCACAACTATATTAATTGAGTCAGCACTGCCAAACCTCAACTTTATAAATGTCTCTTGTGCCAGCTACTATAATTAATGATTCTAATGCAAGCAGTTTGGTTACTTTATATCCTTTGAGTATCTCTGTGTAGTTCTGAAAATGGATGCCAAGAATATTACTAATAGTGGTACAGGCATTAAAAGAATCAGTTATATGTCAGATTGACCACAAAATATGACCCTGGACTGCTCTTATGACTCTTCTCATAGATTTGCACCTAGTAAATCTTGCTCTTTATGCATCGACCTCGCAATCGCTCCACAACGCCTTCGCCGTTATATTGCCAACCAGCTGCTTAAAGAGATTTTATTCAACAGCAGCCAACATACTGCAAACACCTCAATCTTAATGGACATTTTACCAAACTCACTAAGGACTGCAGTTGTGAAGCTTGTATTAAAAAGAAAAATCTGGAAGAAAGTTTTAAGCAATTACAGGCCCATTTCAAATCTACAATTCTTTGAGAAAAATTTTCTCAAAGATTTTCAAGCAACTTATTGGTTTTCTATCTTTACACAAATTCCAGTCAGGATTTCAATCTACTCAAAGTACCAAGGCTTCTGTAATTAAGGTAATTTATGACATTTAAATACAGAAAGGAAGGTATCAGTTTGACTAATGCTCTGTGTAAGTGCAGTTTTTCACTGTAATATTCTCATAGACTTGAGAACTTGGTTGGAGTCTGAGGAGGAGTAGTGAAATGGTTCAATTCATATCTGTAAGGCATGAATTACTTTGTTGAAATAAAAAATAATTTTTCTGAAAGAGTGCCAGTGACTTGCGGTGTCCCTCAGGGTTCGATTCTTGGTACACTCTTATTTAACTTATACATGCTTCCACATGATTTTGGGCTCACCACAGCTATGCAGATGACATTTAGATTTACTTAGCTCTCTCCCCAGACAACTACAGCCCCTTGGCTCTCTTTGTACTTGCCTTGAGCATACCACTAACTGGATAGGTCAAAATGTTCTGCAATGGAATAAAAAACAGAGATAATTATGTTTGGCAAGAGGAATGAGAAGTACAAACTAGCTGCTTTTTGCACTTAAAAAAATGACATGACATGCTAAGACTCTGATCTCAGTTTTATAAGTCACGTCAAATCAGTTAATAAATCAGCATTTTATCACATTTAGAACATCAACAAGATCAGAGATTTTCAGATAAAACCAGACCTAGAGAAACCTATTCATTCCTTTATCTCTGTGAGGGTTGATTACTTTAATGGCCTTCTGGACACATAGAAAAAGACAAACAGCTAGAGTCCTCACTAAGAGCAAAATAAGAGAACGCATCACCTCCATTCTTAAGCCCTTACACTGGCTGGCAGTATACTACAGAGTTAACTTTATGGTTTTAATACTGGTCTATAAATCACTTAATGGTGTACAACCAGTATATTTATCAGATATGCTGCAGCATTATGAACCAGGCAGAACCCTCAGATCATTAGAAACCAGTCAGTTAGTCCTGCCTGAGGTAAAAACTAAGCATGGAGAAGCAGCATTTAACTATTATGTCTAAAAGCTCTTTTTTAAAATTAAAAACTAAAACCATCCTTACTTGGCCAGACTTTTGACTGAGGTTAAGCACTTTTACCTCATGAACTGTAGCACTGCATGTTTACATTTTAAACACTACAGTCCAGTTTTATTTCTTACACCACATGCTGGTTAGGGCTTACATGTAGCCATACGAAGTTTAGCCTTGTGCTGGGCTTGCAACTGTTCCTTAAGCCTTTCACTGTTATTTGAAAAATTTGATTTTCCACTTAGCTCATCTATGGCCTGTCAGTCAAGGTTCAGAGATCACTTTGCGTCTGCTGTGTATACTGGTATAGCGCTTTAATGATATCTCTGCTAACATGAAACGGAGGAACTGGCACCAATTGTTACTCCAATACCATTTAAACACTGTTATTCAACCATGCAGTGCTAGAATAACCCGATTAAAAGCAGAACAATTTTCTCTGAAGTTGTATATTTGAGTGACTTCTGAGTATCGTTACAATTCATAGCTATTGGAAAGTATACAGTCTGCATATCTAAGAGTCCTCAGCAAGGTGAAGTAGTGTCCCCTGAGGGTTAAGGCATTTGCTTGGATCTGAGTAGTTTTCCATAAATGAGGTGGTGTGTTGTGGATAAAGAGCAGGTTATTTCACCTCTCTTTTCATCAGTCAAGGTAATCTTTGCCTTATTTATCCATAAATATTTGATCATGTATATGGCAGAAAGCAATTGAGAATACAAAATAACTTATGCTAGAATCAAACAAAACAGGCAGAGGTTAATTAAAAATGTTATTTTATTAAGCTAGTGTATAGCTTAACTGCTAAAACATTTACTGCAACGGGAATAATAACAAGGTGTGGTTGATGTTTGTAGGGCATGTCAAAAATCATGCAAATGTAAAAGATGTTAAATCAGTCCTTTAAGTTTTCTTTTGGGCAGATACAACTGTAGAAACGAAACACTGATACGGGGACACTAGATACAGACATGGATCATTTAAGGAAAATAAAACCAGATAATCTCCTTGGCCTGAGGGTGAAAGTCACGGCAAGTCATTACAGCCATCTGGCCCGAGGCGCTGCCCTGGACAAGTCGAGTGTGTGATACACACACACACACACACACACACACACACACACACACACACACACACACACACACACACACACACACACACACACCTAAACACACACACACACCTAAACACACCCACACAAACTCATACACACACAAATTCATTTTGCCATACACACTCAAAACGTTATGTTGCCCATGTTATAGCTGAGGTAAGGGTCAGACCCGACACGTCTGACACGGCTGTCTTGCCCTGGCCTAAGTGGCCGTGAAGTTTTGCAGTTCACTTCATGGGAAAGAAACATAACAGCCTCGCCACATCTACAAGCTTCACCAGTGTGGAAGCACCAATTAGTTTTGATCTCTCCTGCAGCGTACACTGTGTAACTTAAGCCTTGAGGCATTTCTGTGAGGGCAGGCCATCACTGAAATGTCAGTTACAGTGAAACGAAATTGCTGAAGATTGGAGTCTTGCGATAGCACTTCTCATCACTTTAGCGCTTTGTGCCTAAGTGCTCCAATCAAGAGTGCAAACTTCTCTGTGAGGATGAATAAACTTCAAAGGCTTTGAAATATTCACAGATTGAGTTGGGTTTACAGATTCCACAGAGCGTGTCTATTCAAATCACATCAGTGTGTTGAATCAGCATCACGGTTCCCTTTGGAAGCCTCTTTGTTTGCAGGTCATTTTTAATCAGTCCATAATATCAGAGAGTGACATGAACATGGGTGGAGATATTGTACTAATCCTTATCGACTGGATCCTTCCGCTCACCACGGGAAAATCATTATAGCTAAATCTCTGAAGAGCAACTCTTTCTTCTCCATATCCTTACCCTGCTGTGTGGAAACCCACTGAATATAGCGAATGGCTTGATTTCCTAATCATCCCCGGTCCTCAAATAAAGCTTTTTCAGTGGCTGTCCACCGTGATCAGTATGAGGACTAGCAATAGACTGAGCAGGAGAAAAAAAAAAACCAAAACAAGTGAGTCACTGACTCTTAAGAGCTATCAATCGACTGCCTGACGCACTTCACCGTGCTGCTCAGACACTGTGAGTTCATTTTCAAAAGCACAGGCTGTTTCACACTGTAGCCTACACAGTCACGCTCATCTGGTTCTACAACTTAATAGCCACAAATATTACACAGCCTTGGGAGTGTGAGGGCCCTCAGTTTTCTCTCTATCTCCATCACAACGAATGGGGGGGGGGGGCATCAGGCGGCCTGACATGCACGTTGGTTAATTGTCGCTATGCTATGATCTGCACAGAGTAGGGGAGGCACAGCGAGACTCAAATTCAGGGAAATTTTCATTTTCCTATTGGTTATCGCACTCGCCCCCAGTGCAGCAATTTTTGAAAACAAAAACAGTGTTGGTGTTCCGTTTCAGCTGTTCGGTATACGAACTGAGGTCACAGCCGGACCAATTGCTCAAATTGAGGATGATTGTACCCTCATCACCCACTAGTTCCCAGCATGTGTGCCTCCCACTGTTCACCACTCAGCATGACCCCCTACAGAATCCACATCAAGTCCCCGTGGCCATTTTACCACATCGAGTCTCCTGCTACCCACTAAGAGTCCCAGGAAGACTGGATGTCCTGGATCACTGGATATACGAGGAATTCTACATGCACCTTCGGTGTCTTGGACCCATCTTCTGGACGCTCACTCAGTGCTTTGTTGCTGCACAAAAGATGCAGCGACGGTGTTTCTGGAGCTCATCTGAAGGTTATGAACACAGTGTTGAGAGGCTCCTTGAGAAGTATGACTGATCAAATGAAAACCAGCAGAGACTCCAGCGCTATCTGATCTCTGGTACCACCCCATCAGGAAAGGAGAGGAAGCTTAATTCCAGCAGACAAATGCCTGGGTTAAAGAACAGGAACCAGACCAACTACCCCACCCAACACACACAAGCTTGACTGGTTGCTACAAAATTGAATTGCACAATGACATGAGAGTGTAAAAAAAAAAAAAGATGAATTACATTTGATATCTTTTGGGAAGAATGGCGAGATCATTGCCAATAATGGGCACTTCAATCTGTGTGTGTGTGTGTGTGTGTGTGAGAGAGAGAGAGAGAGAGAGAGCTCCTTACCACCACAAATGTCACCATGCACATCTTCACACTGTCGGTCATCACACTCACAGTTCTTGCCATGAATGCGTTTGTCTCCTGGAGGATAGCATGTGCACTGACCGCACAAGCACTGGCCTAAAATACACACACACACACACACACACACACAAAGCAAACGGGGCTTATGTTAATTCACATCTAGTAGATGTGGTGCATATTGTGCCTGGGTTCCTCCATGGCATTTTTTTAAAATACCAAATCCGTGAAAAAATAAATGGTAAAACCCATTAGCTAAGGGTTCTTTGGTAAATGGTGCTCATCTCTACTAAGCTGTGCTAGGAAACTTGTGACGATTATCTGGAGTTTTAGCATCATGTGCGTAGGTCCCTTTTTTCTATAATATGTTCCCGTTTCACATGAAAGCCATTGGTGTGTATGGTGGGACACCAAAGTGTTTGTTCTGTTCCTGTCTGTATGTAATGGAGGCGCTGAGAAAGTGTTCCTGCCATTACCCAACCTATTACAGCTGAGGATTTCTGAGAAATACACAATGATCCACTGCTGTTAAATGCATTATCACGAGTGTATATCAGCGGTGTGTATTCAGGCGGCAGGAACATGTCCCCACGCACCCCACATTTACACACTATCTTCACACACACATCCTCGCTTACATGTGCAGTTTTATATTTCCACAATTTGTGGTCCATTAAAACGATGTTGATGTTGTAATTGCTTTCCTTTTCTCTCAGCCGCAATGTCTATTTATCATTCAAAGGCGGAATGGAAGAGGAACTATATTACATTAAAGGAAAAAAAACATGATGGCCACGAAGCAGGCGGATTTCAAAGTGTGATCAATCACGCTGGTGTTTTAGTGCAGCAGGCAGAGACCGCGTGTGTGTTTTAATGGAACGCTTGCTTACTGATGATCAAGACAATGCACTAAAACAATAAACTCAATGCCATATACAGTGATAACCAGACTACTGCAAATAGCTTTCGCGCAACAAGCAACAAGCTGTCACTGTGTAGGAGACATCTGCCCAACCACAAAACAGCACCCGAGCCAAATCCATCCCCCCTCTCACAACTTCAAAGATGCAACACTTATGTACACAATATTTCACAACCAAGTTAACCCATCATCTCACAGGCAAGGCAGGGGGTACTGTGCTTATGTTGTATTGATTAGTTCTGCCGTTCCGTGTACGGAGCTAATCATTTTCTCTGTTTATAGTCAGCTGGATTATAAATATTGAATTCATACCCTGCGCATAAGTAAATACACATGGACCGTTTTACAGGACCCAGTGCAAATGAATAAACCACAGTTCAGCAAAGTACACATCATGCTAAGGGATGTGAAAGGCAGCGGGTCTGTGGTTGTAGTCTTCTTGCACCGATGGTGAAATCCGTCTGACATTGACACGACACGTCAATGTCGGACAGACAGCTGTAGTTTCTGTGGCTTCAGGCAGACGGTGAGTGCGAGCGACGCCCCGTCTGACAACCTCTCAGCGTGCCGGATAAGCACCGTCTGCGTGCTGGCGTTACCACAGCAACCGGTGATGTCATAACTCCCTCACCTTATTGATCAGCTTTGACGGCGTCACCGAGGGCTGGCTTGTTTACTCTGCTTCCTAACTGCCTCGTCACTCTCGTGGGTTTTGTCTCACCTTGAGACGAGCCAGAGAAAACAGCTTTATTGGAACAAGAGCTGATTAGGTGGTGAGAACAGGAATCCCACCTTGGTATCCAGTGGGTTTTTTTCTGCAGTGTTGTTTTGAGTGGTGGCTGAAAGTGGATATGGGGTTGAGAACCTCAGTCACAGTATACCTAGCAAATGATGTCATCACAGTCACAGAAAATTGATGGGTGTCCTATCAGACC
The DNA here is from genome assembly GCF_052324685.1 of Brachyhypopomus gauderio. Lineage (NCBI taxonomy): Eukaryota > Metazoa > Chordata > Actinopteri > Gymnotiformes > Hypopomidae > Brachyhypopomus > Brachyhypopomus gauderio. The sequence continues at coordinate 4,630,347 of NC_135214.1, forward strand.
TCACCAGGCACACCTGTCCAAGCAGCCCTGTCCAAGCAGACCTCTCCAAGTAGATTCTATATAGTGATTTGGCTCAAATAACTCTATCCATATTTGAATGAGAAATGTCTAATCTTAAGCCAAGGTCCCCAGACAGCGATGTCTGTGAAGGGCTTTAAATGATCTCCTTCATATTGACCCTTGTCCCTCAGTGAATATTACCTGTCATAATGTAGCCTTTTACTGACATTATATGAGGTTTATAGTCTTGGTCTTCAAACATTCTTCTGACAAAGCATTGTCCAGGGGTCAGTTTAACATCAGATGGCCAGTGATAATTTTTTATGTTGTGATATCATATAAACTTCATTTACTACATTTTCCACCTCAGTGTCTGTGGAGTAGCACGGCTGAGAAGTTGAGGTGGCGTCACTCTTGCTTAGCAAACTTAGCAGAGTTGAGAAGACAGGAGCGCTCAGGACTGGGATTGTGGAGAAGGGACGTCGGGGCTGCCAAGGGAAGCAGCATCTTTGACATTAAGTGACAGGCGGAGGGCTCGTTGAGCTGGCACCGCACGCCACTGCCTCCCGCAGAATAATCCCACGTGTCCCAGCACACGTGAAGCAGGCGAGGAAAGCGCTAATGTGTTCATGCAAACGAGACTTTCAAGAGCCCAGACTGGAACACAAGTGCAACACCCCCTCCCACCCCGTTACGCTTTTAAATGATTAAAGACAAATGACAAGAGTCATAAAATATGTGCTGTTTCAAGATTTTTCCTAACAAAATATTGCATTGGTAGACTAAGGCATGTGGGTTCAGGTGTTTGAACCGACAAATCTAAAATATGAGGCAGATATGGATGGATGTAATGGAGAAGCTTGTCCCTTTACTCATCTCTCATTTCCCCAGAATCAGGGCAAGGCAAAGTCTCCACCTAAAGAAAACATGCATTTATGAGTATTTTATTTTGCCAGACTGCCTAGCAGGCCAGCCTAGAAGAACATCATCACTGTGATTATTGCATGTCCCGCTATCCTCCGTGAGGGGGAAGGATTTTCAAATAATAAGCTGCTATTACCATATCAACAGGACCAGGCTCCTTTATTAGCCGTTTAGCTGTGAAGCTAATATAAAATCACATTTCAACATTTCAGTTGATTCTCTAACACTGCAGTCAAATGCTTTGCAGAATTAAACGTCTTATAATGAATATTATGAATAATAATGATATAATAAATAATGAACATTATGGCCTTTTTATTCAAGTGACTGCTTCACCATTGCTAATGTGTGTAAACAAGAGCTCCAAGGGGCTTCGTGTTTAACATTCATTGTTGTCTGTGGCTCTATCCAGCAACAGTAAAGTACAACGTGTGATAATAATTTGGTATTTTTCGCTGCACATGGCTTGCATGCCAGCAGGCCTCTAGGAACCAAGTTATTTTACTCAGCGGTAAGACACAGAGGACCGCTCAATTATTATGCTTCCTTCTGAGATTTCCAAGTGTTTCAGTTGCCATCCTGTTGACACTTGCGTGACAAACACCATGAATGCTGGTCCAGTTAAACTACGCGTGCCCAGCTGCTTTGTTTTTGCATTTTGTTTTGTTTTATTTTATTTTTTAAGAGAAGAGGGTCTGTCTTCTCTGCAAGGTGCTGTTGGGGAGTATTCTTTGGCTGTGAATAGCAACATCAACTGTGATCCTTTCCAGCTTTTCTTCTGGTGATTTCTGTTCATTTGGCTTTCATCACTGGTGGAAACGATACAGGACAAAGTCATATCTGTTGGGCTTCTGGAAGCACCCGGCACTCAGCCCGCTCTTCAAGCACAACACAAATAAATCCCATAGCCACAAACTCCAAAGCATGATGTCCCAGCTTGGGCCGCTCTTTATACCACGGCTGTCTCAGTCCCTTCAACAACCCCTCTTGTTTAGGTTCAATTTGTTTCCTGGTTTCTTCTTTGGGCTTTTATTTTGAAATTTCCATTTGCATCGACCTTCACGACCCTGTATTGTGTCCCCACCCTGTGTATTAGTTTCACCTGTTTCGTTAGCTTCCTCGTTTGCCGGTGTATTTAAACACTGTGTTTTACCCACAGTAAAGCCACAGTTTTGTTGGCTATTGCATGTGGCCCTTGTTCTTTTGTTTCTGGTTCTACAGTGTGTCTAGTTCTTTCTGTTGTTTGTTTGCTTTTGTCTTGTATTTTTGCATTCAGTCCAGTCACTGTTACTAGTTTTGTTGTTTGTTTTGTGTTTGTCTCTTTAGTTTGTAGTATGCAGGGTTGCTACATATTTATTATGTCAATGTCCTTGTTCATTAATCTGCCTAATTGTAGTTAGTATTGGTTGATGTCTTTAGTCTGGTTTAATTTATCTGTATTTGATGTCTTCTTAGTTGTAGTCTCCCTTGTAGACAATGGGCGTTAATCCCTTCACAGCAGGGGAGTGGGCTACATGGACCCTACCAAGCCCTGTGAAATTTTTCGCTTCTCTAGGAGCTCTAGCGTTAAAACAGACGTCACAACGCTATCCAACGGTCAGTGCATCTGGATGAAGGGTAAACCACCGTTTTAAATAATGGTTTCACACAGTCGAAGTCTGCACTGCTATTTTACAAAGTGCTCCTCTTTATAGCTGTCGAATCATGTGATCAACATTTTACACCTTTGCCACAGGGGCACTGTAACAACTCTGTGAGACCGGCTTGACACAAATGCAGGAGATCTTAGTTTTACAATGACTTAAACTCTCGTGCGAAATGCTGTTTTGTCTTTATTCATAGAGAAATCCACCATCTTGTAACTCACAGAAAGAGTGATTGCAATCAGCACTAATTCAGCTGATTTGTTTTAAAAGACTGCTCATCATGCCAGGCTGTCCCAGTAATATTTATGATCCCCGTTAGCATCTGCGTGGATGACAAGTCTCTTTCTTTACTCTCCGTTGAACAACTGCCTCTGAGAGCGTTTGTTCCCATGATTGCTGCAGGCATATTCATATTCATAATCAAGATGTATTCTTTCGATGCACTTTTTTTCTATGTGGCATATACTGAACACACCAGTGGGCTGACTGACGTGAACCAATGCTCAGTCTTCCTGTTACACCAGGCTGTCATTTGCTACCTTGCTGAAGTAAATCTCAGATCCTGGCAAAACTCCTCTTAATGCAGCTCTTGGGTGCAGATGTAAAGGTTACAGGTTTCCAGTGAAGGCCCCTTACATGCCAAGCGTCAGGGACCCTCAAGAAAAATGGACAGTATTTCTTTATTTAGAAAGAGCAAGATTTCGTGACCGGGGAGAGCTCTTCAAAGTAAGTGTTTCTTTGAAGTTCCAGGCTTTAAAGAATGTGAATTATCCAAGCTTAGATATCCTGGTTTCCTCTCTGTGGCCTTTACTAGCTAGAAAACTAGCCTTTACTCCACCCTGCCCCCCACCCCAACTATACACCCCTTTGCAGCAAAACTTCAAGCCCCCATCACCTCTCATTTACAAGCACCTGTCGGGAAGCCCGTGGCTACAGTTAACAATGGCTGATGGTCGTTCCTGTGGTTCAAAACACAATAGACATGTGAGTGAACAATCGTACGTGGGTTGTTAACATTGGAAAATTCCAAATATAGAACTCTAGCATCAGGATTTTAGTTATATAATGATTTTTGTATTCAAGGCTGCTATCCGTTAGTTGAGCAAGATTATTTGTGTATTTATATGGATTAAGGATGAGTTTGATTGGAATGATCATTTGAACCAGCACATGTTACAATTGCCAACCAATAAATCTAGTTGTGAAAAGCTAGTACAGGCCTACAATTCTAAAACTGCCATATACAACACCTTGAAGTCTAGTCTGGTGGTGTGGGACTGTGGTATTCTGGCTGCTCTTGAGGCATTAAGTTTGGGGATGCCCCATTTTCATTCCTTCAGCCAGGCTGACAGAGCCCATAATTGCGAGAGTGAAACGCAGAGTGGAGGAAACGTACATAATTACCTGCTGTCAGAGTAACGAAGAGGAGCTAACAGACCTATAGCTCCAATCAAGGGTGAAATTCTATGTAAACAGATGTATAAATCATCATTTGGGAGCCTCTCTGCACGCCACTCTTCAAAGTCCACACCGCAAATGAGGATAGGCAGTGAATTTGGGGCTTATTAAGGTTGTATAGGCAAACGACAGAGGCCAGCAGACTGGGGAAGGGGATGTCCTTCAGCAGCCAAATCCACCACAGTGCTGGGAAAGGAGGCCGTCATTTCACGTTCAGTGTTAATGTTTGAGAGGGCTGTGTTCCAATTATTCACACACTCCCTTCATCTGCTTCTCATTTCCATTGTGATGAAACAGTGTTCTGAATTAGAACACGGAACATGGAAAGTAAGAGATTCATTACAGCATGTCCTCATATTTTGAACAGTAACTATAATGAAAAAAACTAAGCACTAAATCTAAAATAAACACAACCATACAAACCTTCTTGGAGAGGAATTTTTATTGTAGTACATTAATGTTCTTTACTGAAGGAATACATTTAACTCTTTTTCTTTTTGCAACAACTTAAGATCATTTAAAGATGCTGCTAAAAGAATTAAACCTAATGAAATTAAACGTCTTTGCACAGAATAATATTTTTTTCTTGTCGTCAAGTTGCGGGAACTCGTGAACTCTCCGTGCCTTGTGTTCCATTTTCTACAAGCAGGCTCTAATGCTCAAAGATTTCCAGACTTCCACTGCGTGAGCTGGTCTGGGTTGTAACAAGCATGTCCTCTTCGTCTGCCTGTCCTCTCCGGCCCGTTCAGACCTCATGGGCCCCAGGCCTGCTGCCAGACGTGCTGTTATTTCAGGTGCTGCTGAGATATGCTGGCCCAACCCCACTTGAGATGAAACTCAGGCCAGCATTACGAGCCCGAGTGGGCCAGCTCATATTTGCTCTGTTCATGTGACTTTGGAATCCTGTTATTTCCGTCAGAGCCACGCCTTCCTGTTCCACCAGAAAAATCAATGGGCCACTGTGGACAGTGGGAGAGGGTGTGAGGACTTATAAAATCCAGTGTTTGTTTTAAGCATCAGCTGGAACGAATGCCGCAGAAGATCATTGAATGCAGGCGGTCCATGATTTCAGATCATTCAACCTAATTTAGTATGATGGGAAAGGGATGGGCGAGGATATTTTAACATTCCCAGACCAGATTGTTGATGCCAGGACCAGTTCATATGCTAATGTTGTTTTCCACCATAACCTCAAAACAGCCGATCTATTCAGGTTTAATTAAGTTTATTCATTGTGAGCTTCTGTGAGCCAAACTTTGAACCTAAATAAGACTAAACCGTTAAATGCAAAAAGAACAATGTGTCATTGCCATCCAGCAGGACAAAGAAGACTGCAACTCCCAGAGTCTCCTGCATCATCTACGTCATTCCTCCTCCCCCCAATATTAAACTTCACACCAGTTCCCCATTTAAACATACACATATATGCCAGACCTACCCATTACATTTACCAAGCGTTTATTTCACTGCCTGTATTTCCAGGGTTCCAGCTGGTGTGTTGTTTACTCTGCTCTGAATTTGCCCTTTTGTACCATGGCTTGGAACTTGCTGTTTTTTGAGAACACTGACCGGGACTGTTTTTGAGTCTGATTGTGGATTACGTTATGATGCTGTGTACCTTGATCTGGTTTTGATCCACACTTATCCGACTGTGGTTTATTAATCACAACCCACCATCATCTCTGCACGCCTCTGTGTCTTAACATGTACCGGCCCTAACAGTCATCTTAAAAGCAAAACGAAATCCTCAGGCACAGCTTTACAAATGATAAAATTATATAATAAGATGAAGGATCATAGCAGTGTTATGTATTGTAAAACAAAGATTATATGCATTTGTCATTCTAAACATATTACAGGGCAAAAGGTGCAATGTGCTGGAGTGCCCCTGAATGGTGATTAGAGGCCAGACGCAAAAGCTTTGTGATTCTCCATTTATTTTATAAACACGCCCATGGCAAGACCCAGTTCAGTAAAGTCCATTTCCCCCAGAGCATCTTTGGTGGAACAAATCCATTAGTCCTGCACCTAGCTATTCTTGGATGGGAACAAAGACAATGATACTCTTCTTGAGCTTCTGTGGATGTTCTGAGTCATCTGATGAGAGACTGCTCTTCCTCACATACTGAGGCATCACTTAGGGATTTGGAGACCAATTTGAGCACAAAATAAGCTCGAGACAGGACAACACAAAAACTAGAAGCCAATTAAATTCTCAGTCAACCTAAATTGAAATGAACAGATACATCAAACGCACGTAGCTACAGACCAAGGCCATAATCTCTACTCACGCATGGCAAGCCGTAGTGAAATCATTACGTTTGCCTGTAAAGTGATGGTACTGTAATCGGCCACAATACAACATACGAACCATAACACCCCTGCACGGTGCACTGAGGGTGTGTGGGACGCGTTGTGCTTGACAGCCTGCTGGCATGGAAACACTGTTTACTACTGTCCAAACCTTCCCAGCATGCATCGCAGGACAGACCACCCTGACTCTCGCGGACAAGCCACCGAGCACAATCGCATCCACGGCCGCTGTGTGGTGTTGTACCCTTTTGGTTGGGTGCCATATTGTTTTAGCTTCGGCCCCGAGGAGCACCTGCTCGCATTCTGCAGGGGTGGGACAATCCTCGCACTTGAGGAATACTCTGAATCTGAGCACCGAGGACACGTGTCCATGCAGAGAGCCAGAGGATCCTGTCCAAATGTCTCTGCTCATGTTCACTACACCTCTCCGTGGAACTCGATTGAGCACTACTGTGTTAATGAGCTTGTACAGTCCTACTCTGCCAAAATCTCCTACAGCAGTACTGATCAGAGTTTTTCCATTTTCTGTTGAAAGAATCTCAAATTACATCATCTTGGCCGAACAGCCTGCAAAGCCTCAACTCCCTTAAAGGCTACAGTGATTAAAGCCGCGATTAAAGAAAGTTAGTGAAGCAGTGAACGAGGCAGTCCATGCTGATCTCCTTCAACAAACATCAGTAGATGCCAGATGTAACTCTACCCTCATGACTCAAGCACCACACGAACAGAGCTAACCCTCATCGCGCATGTGCAGAGACACCCAGCTAAACCGCGGGACCACGGGACCATCCCGGCCGGGTGAAGTGACTCTCGGGTCGGTGCACGGGGGCGGGTTTACCTCGGCCGAAGCAGGACAGACTGGAGCTGCCCCGACACTTCTTCTGGCTGGCTTCTGGTGACAGGCCGCAGGACACGGGGTGCTCACACTTCTTCCCCGTCCAGTCCTCTCTGCAATCGCACCTCCCGCAGTTACACTGACCATGGCCTTCAGAAAATGGAATAAGAAGAGAAATATGAGGAAGAAGAAGAAGACCGAGTGCAGAAAGCAGGATTTCGTGTCCCCTAAGGACGACTGATCGGCTTAAGATGTGCCTGCAACAGCCATGGAGACTGGCACACATAATCCAGCCGCCCGTGGGCATGTTTGTGTGTCTGCAGATGCGTGGGCGAGCCCGTCTGTGGCTAAACACAAGTCGTGGGACGAGCTCGGAAGCAAACGTGAAAGTCACATGTGATCAAAGCGCTCACCCTGAAGAGTGTTCCTCCCTGACCGGCGTAAAATTCCTGCTCCTGCTCACAACGCCCTGGCTGATTTGTGAGCCTTCAATATCAGAAGCAGATGTCTGCATGTTTCCTTGTGTTTGGCTTATGTTCACGAGCTCAGACGAATCTGCCAGGTCTGCATTTGCTGAAGGAGGAATATGGGTGTAGTGGGTGCCATACCGCTCCACCCTCAAACTTTCAGCAATTCAGCATTTCCACTTCTGCGCTAGATGTTGGACAGGGCCAGTAACAGGACTTTGTCTCTCATGTGCAAACCATATTAATTCTAACTTACTAAGGCACATTGTGCTTTCATCGTGTTGCTCCCACACATACACGCTAAATTCCTGAGACAAAAAAAATGTAATTGACTCTAATCAGAATTTCCACAAAGCTACGTAGTTTAAACGGGCCTCAGTATCAGAACTAGGAGTAAAGTGCAGAGAAATGCATGAAGGTGACGGAGCTGTAATGAGAAAGGGCTGCGTTACCAGAGCAGAAGTCGTCGGCGTATCTGTCGTACGTTCTGTGGCAGCTCCTCTCGTCACACTCACAGGTGTCTCCGTGGATATCACCCCAGTCCCCGGATGGGTCTACATCATAACAGGTACACTCCCCACACACACACGTCCCTGCCAAGTCAAACAGGAGAAGGGGGGGGGGGGCTACAGTTGGCACTCCTCAGCCAGACTTATTGGACCTACGCAGCCCACATCCCAGCCCTGGGGGACACACATCCACCTGGGCATGACCCAACAGCTGCTGCGCTGGAAATCCCGTATTGTGTGACGTGGTGCGGCGTGGCAGGGAGCTGGGTCCTCTAGTCAGATGATCGTTGGTGCTGCTGACACCGTGCTCACACTGCCACGATCCAAACCCACACGGAGCCTCTGTCCTAGTACCCCCCGCCGTCTCTCTCTGTCTTCACCTATATATCCGTTTCAGCTTTTTCAGGGAGGGCGAACGCCTGCTTATTTTGACGACAGTATTATTAACTTTTGTTCAGAGCAAGTACTTGCATGCCTGTTGGGTAGGTGATTCATATTGGTGACAATAGCATGCTGATTATTCTTTTCAAGACACTTTTCCTTTTTTTTTGTTCAGGCCAGCTTTTAGTGTTCACAGCGGACCACAAATAATTGTTCAAAATGGATATTAATGTGACGCTCCGGACGCATATGCTGTCCATTTGAAGGGCGAGCTATTTCTGGAATTGAGAGGTTGACCGGAAGAATGTGAGTGCAACGCTGACATTTAACAGGATGGCAGAGAGGCGTCATCTGCAAAGCCGAACGAATAATTGAAAGGTGGGAACGAAAGATGAAGCACTGCTGGGCGTCGGCTCTGCACGTACACTGCAGCAAACAAACACGTGTGCTACACCAGTCCCGCGTGTGCTACACCAGTCCCGCGTGTGCTACACCAGTCCTACGTGTGCTACACCAGTCCCGTGTGGAGCCGCACCAGTCCCGCGTGTGCTACACCAGTCCTACGTGTGCTACACCAGTCCTACGTGTGCTACACCAGTCCCGTGTGGAGCCGCACCAGTCCCGCGTGGAGCCGCACCACGCCTCTCCACTGCTTCAACAAGTCCCACTTTGCAACCAAAAATGACTTTGAGTTGCATTTGAGTCTAGTGGAAAAAAATGTGAATCTTTCTTTTCGCCACAAGTTAGATTTAAATATGTCATGACACTGGGCTGTTTTTGCAGCCCCAGGCCCAAACCACTGCTAAGAGCTCGATGTAAAACACGAACTGGACCGTCCTGCCCTGGAGGGGGACTGATTACACCCAGTATCCTGAGTACTCTGAGTAAGTCTGATCATCTCCAAAACTATCCAAAATTATTCCTTTCCTGCTGGAAGCACAATTAGGTTGTTGTACATTTATATTTGAGAATATTTGAAAAAAATGACGGCATAAAATAGATTTAAAACGTGGTCACTGCCACTAATGCAAATAGTTTCCCTCTCTTTTGACTAAACCAGTGTTTCACTGGAACCAGCATGGTTACGGTCAACACTACAGGTGCTCGCGCTACAGGGTCACCTTTAAGAAACGTGACGTGACATTAGCACGACGCCGTCCTGAATGAACACCCTTAGAACACTGCGCTACAATCAGACCCCCCTCCCACTGCCTGCTTCGTTTGCTCGAATCCAGCTGTTTGTGCTGGCAGAAATACCTGCAGCTCTGTGTGGGTACGAGAGAGAGATGGAGACGTGTCATATTGAATTTGATCAAACAGCAGAATAATGCTGTAGGGCCAATTCCCCCCTCCCCCCTTACAGCCGCCCCCCCAGTCCTCTCAGGGGTAGGCGTGCAGTACGGAGTGATGTAGAAAGCACACACAGAATGTTCTGTTCGGATATAATTAGTGGGCCGTAGCTTCTTAAAGCAGAGACCCGCCACATTCTGATGTAAGTGAACTGTGCTCACATCAGTTCAGCTTCGCGTTCACACCCACCACTTACCACATCCAAACCGCTTTCTGCTGGCCTGTAATCAGTTTCTTTAATCAAGTGACACCTTGCAAGATCCATTCTGCCCCCCCACCCCTCCCACAACCCACACCACTCCCCAAAATCACAGTATGCCTTTCCTTCTCTCCTCTCAGTGATGGTCCGGGACCGAAAGATGACATGTTCTCCTCTATCCCTGACATCTGTGGTTTTCTCTCAGGAGAACCTCTGTCCTGTAGCCCTCTAACACGGCACATCCTTACGCCAGCAGCTTGGACACGGAACGAGCTGCTGGGGAAGACCGACCTCTGTTGCTACAGGTCTTGCCATCCGGCGACGTGCATCGCCGTTTGCTCTCCCATGGGCTGATGTCGCACTGGAATTCACATTTATCTCCATGCCAACCGGCCGAGCAGTAACAGTTTCCACAGTAACACTTCCCATGGCCTGCAACCAAAAAACGGCAAGAGAAAGAACAGGAGAGTGTCAGAATTGCATGGATGCATCGTATCACCACACTGGAACTGTGTCTGTGGCATTCTGCAAACATAGTCGTCCGGGCTTTATTTATTTAAACCTTAACTATATTACTATATTCTCTTTACAATCTGAGCAGAAAAAAGGTACACGATGCATTTCTCAAATAAAATTACAGTTCAGTTAACTAAAATGGACCATCTGTGGATGCAAATTCTTCTGAATTACCATATAAGGTGAATTACTGGCCCAAGGCCCATCACCTTAAGGTAAATGAGTACAATTTGGTGTAGATTTTTTACTCTATTGCCAATTAACCTTGGCAAAATTTTGTTCTGTCCTCATAAGAATAAAGGAGCAGGTATTTATTTTCTTTCTTTTGGGGAAAACCCCATATCTATTACTTCATCTATGACTATTACTTATCCACTGAGTTCAGTGTTAAACAACAGACAAGGAGTCTGACAGGAGTTCTGTAGTGCGGTTTACGGGCCTTATGTAGCAGTGTGCCGTGGGTGAGCTGATGGAGAGGCCGGTGTGGGGTGAGGCGTACCTCCACACACCTCTCCCGAGTCCTCGTCCACACACTGCCTGTCGTCACACTCGCAGTGGCGACCACTGATGAGGCCTTTACCATCAGGGTCCTTGCACATGCAGCTACCGCAGTGGCACGTCCCTGTTAGTCATGTACACACACACACACACACACACACACACACACACACACACACACACACGGACAAACATGCACCACACAGGCTGACAAGTTCATCAACGTGTTCTTGCAGAGTGTAGCCATTAGAGCAGACATACAAACATGCACAAAGGTGTTACACTGTGCACGTGTGTTGACACTTATGCAATGTGACATTTGTACATGTTTGGGGTCTCACCCCCACTCCATGTCCTCATGGCCAGAGGTCGGGTTCGGCAAGGGGGGCAAGGCCACTCTAACAGTACTCAGGGAGCACTTAGTGGGCTCGGTATGATGCCATACACACATTCACTGTCACTACACATTCTCTGTAAGTGTTTTCAAGAACACTGGACTCTGGGCAGATAGGAACTTCCCAGAAATGCTTCCTTTGGCCCTCTACCAAAGGACAAGACTCAACAGTTTCCAAGTTTTAGAATTTTCCTGCTGGTCGAACACAAATCTCGTGATCAGTCTGTGGCTCTGCTGTCTTAAGCTATGAGTGCACAGTTCTAGTCCTGCTGTGCCACCGCACACTAGCAGATTGCAGAATCCAGAAGCAGAAACACATTCATTTATTACCAGCTTAGTATATTTGTTAGTGCCATATTACCAGTTTAGTATGTTTGTTAGTACCATATTACAAGTTTAGTATGTTTGAATCATATTACCAGTTTAGTAATGTTGTTAGTATCATATTACCTGTTTAGTATGTTTGTTTGAATCATATTACCAGTTTAGTAATGTTGTTAGTATCATATTACCAATTTAGTATGTTTGTTTGAATCATATTACCAGTTTAGAATGTTTGTTAGTACCATATCAGTTTAGTATGTTTGTTTGAATCATATTACCAGTTTAGTAATGTTGTTAGTATCATATTACCAGTTTAGTATGTTTGTTTGAATCATATTACCAGTTTAGAATGTTTGTTAGTACCATATCAGTTTAGTATGTTTGTTTGAATCGTATTACCAGTTTAGAATGTTTGTTAGTACCATATCAGTTTAGTATGTTTGTTTGAATCATATTACCAGTTTAGAATGTTTGTTAGTACCATATCAGTTTAGTATGTTTGTTTGAATCATATTACCAGTTTAGAATGTTTGTTAGTACCATATCAGTTTAGTATGTTTGTTTGAATCATATTACCAGTTTAGAATGTTTGGTAGTACCATATTATCAGTTTAGTCATATTGTTCTATATGTTTGTTAGCTGTGCACAGACCACTGTGCTGGAGCGAGGCCTTCTAGGACCAAAGACGTGTCCCCGACCAAAGACGAGCCCTTCAGTGCTGGCGCACTCTGATTGGTGCATTGTGGGTGGGGGTGGGCGGGGGTAGGTGGGGTGCCTGGAGTCTGACCTGCGTTGGAGCACACCACCCCCTGAGCATCACGACACAGGTCTCTGCTCCTCCGGCTCGAAAGCTGGCAGCTCTCCTGGTGTTGACATGCTTCTCCGAACCAGCCCTCGTCACACATGCACTTACCACAGTCACATGTGCCACGACCTGCAATTACAAAGAGCACGCACACAAACACTTTTACAGTCATCGATCGTTTGGAACGGGGATTTTTGTTACGCAGCCACGATGCGGTTGCCCAGTGCGAAGATGAAATAGCTGTTTGTTGAAGGAAATTACATGGATGGTGCACACAAGCCCAGAAAGGGATCGATATGATTAGTTTCAAATTTGTAAGGCAGTTGGAAAAGTAAAGCAAGCGTAGTGTAAATTCTCTTTACTCTCACGTGCTTCGGGTCAAAGGCCCGTTATTGTGTTTGCGTCAGTACTCGCTTATTAGGAGTGCAGAAAAGTGTTATTTCAGTAATCAACTCGGTTATTATTCATATTTATGATTAATCAAGTGATACTGAGATGAAGTGAGTGTAATCCACTCTATTCTTAGCCAACAGAGTCCCAACAGAGTCCTTTCATTAAACCTCTCAGTTTTAGCATTCTGTTCACTGAATACACTGAGTCGATTGTTTCACAAGGATAAACTGTAGAGTATTAAACAATATATATTGAAATACAAACAGCAGGTCTGAACAAATAACGGTTTATAAAAAATTAAAAAGATACATTAATTGTAAGTGACACAACAGGCTTTCAGACACACTGATGTATTAACAGTGCTCTGAAACGACCAATGGCTCTGTGCTCCTGGATGGTGTTGCCAGGCAGACAGCTAACGTGCTGGGGTCTTCACCCTGGGAGGAGGCATCTCAGCGACATCCAGTGCAGTCGACATCCATTTCATCAATGGAGTATATAGAGGTATATTAGCATGGAAGGGTTAATGCGCCCTCGAATGTGCATTCACACTCTTCACCTAGTTTTGAGAATCTTTAAAGATGAAGGTGTTGGTGGCGTATGTACACAGGGAGTTTGATCTGAAACATGGACCCCTGTGTAACTGTAGTCTCAAGGCTTTGGTTGAATCCTTTAACATCTGTGGTAACGTTGAGCACTTCAATACAGTCCGCAGTTCATTTTACAGTCCAGCGTTGACGAGGAAGCACAAAACACAACCGGTGCTGCGTTGCTGTTTTCTTCAGGCAAACCAGCCGAACACACGACTCTCTCTGTTGCATGTTTTGTAAAATGTAAGAAATTTAAAAGTCTTTCTCTGTCATTAAGTCCTTTTTTGATCTCCAACATTTGTTATAATAGCCTGATCATTATTCATGATTTTCAAAGTCTCCATGAAAATGAAAGAGAAGGAAAATCAGGAGACTTCATGTGATGCAGATATGTTGTTGAATTATGGATAAAAAATTTGTCTTCTTGTCTTGAGATACAGTCTGTATTGTCATCTTCAATCACTGTGTGTTTTAATCCTTCAGGTACAGCTGATATGGTCTTCAGGGACTGTCCGTCAGTCTTTAACAACAGCCGTGACCTGCTTCTGTACTCATTACTGGAGTACTCTAGCTGCTTGTCATAACCATTCAGTGTTTTATAGCTAATCTTGAAATAAAGGCAATAATTATGCAAATAGAAAATTAGGAAGCCATCTAAATTGAGCTCCATAAAAGGGAAGAAAATTGCTGTTAAAAATATTAAGACATAGGGTGTCTATAGCATAAGAAAGCTCTGACATCACTTCTGGAATGACTTTGATGTGGTAGGTTTGCTAAAACTACCAGTAATGTGATTTTAATTACCACTCCATCCCCTTAATCACCACTCCTTTAAAGTACAAGAGACTGAAAAAGCCAATCAAGTCATTTCCATCCTCATATTTTCAATGTGACAATTTCCGAGCGTGATTACCGATGATTATTGAGCCTTCCGCGCTGAACAAACGCACTAGAGAAGACAACCCAGGAAACAACAGGGCTGGAGGCTCATCAGGGCCCCCTCTGCATGTAACAACGCCTCTGGTTAGAGTCTTCCTCCCATTGTCCTCCCATATGCACGAGCGTCATTCATTCCAGCCTCTGAGCCCGCGAGGGGAGCCGGCCGCCTTGACATGCTAATTGGCACCCACTCACCGCTAGGAGGAAGTGTGAGCTTCGCTCTCCCATGTGTCGGCAATTCCCATTCCTTGGTGGCTCTAATTTACCCTCTAGCTGGTGGGGAGGTGGGCCGGCGTGGGCGTGGCTCGGTGGGCTAAAACAACAGCCCGACGCCCCTTAACTCCATGACTCACCCGGAACAGTATTAATAGGCTATGCATCCTTGGCAGATACGTTGTAGATGAGTGAGACATCTCAGACGCTACGGGTCGTTTGGCCTTCCAGCTGGACGTTCTCTTTGATTACTGCTGAATTTAAGTGTGAATCGGATGGAGATGGTGTTGATGATAGCTAGGAGCACAGCTATAGAGGAATATTAGCTGAGACAGTTTGACTGGACAACAGGGTTAGATGATGCCTGTTAGGACTCTTGTGGTGGCCAGGTCAAACATCTGCCATTGTATCACTTTTGTGGACACGTTAAGACTCAACTCAAAAGTGATGTTTCCAGCAAACCTATATTTCATCTTTCACTTCATTTTAGAATACATTATTTATAAAGGGTTTTCATTTTCCTTCTTTTTTAATGTTATTTATCGAAATGAACTGGAACTGGTGTATAGCCCCGGTCAACATTAAACTCAGATATGTTTTGAGCTCAGCTAATGTCATCAAAATGATACCCATATCTTTATTTGAAATTGTAACATGGCACTGACTTCAGACATGGCAATTATGCTCTTGATTGGATTGTGCTGTAAAAACGTTAGATCTGATTAGCCATCTACACAAAAGATGATTTATTGTGATTTTCTACTCCATTGAAATTAACGCATGCAACATTCATGATCAGATGAGTTAAGAAGTGTATATTAAAACATATTAGCTTGTTTCAAAAAACTCAAAAATCATAAAAACATGGCCAAAATGCAAGCATAGAGTGTAGGCAATGTAGGTTGGCTAGGGTAAAAATGGAACATACTAGAGAACAGGAAGCACCAGGGACAAGGGAACTTCAGTTGCTACGATGAGAAAAATGAGACTTCACAGATGGAACATGAGAGAACGTGCACTACCTGCACTGACAGAGAGGACGTAACATCGAGACACCGAGGCGACAGGTGATCAGAGGCAAGGGCCCCGGTGGGAGCCATGATGGAACCGCTCCAGACAGGAGCAGGAAGAAACACTCTTACAGTTGTGGCAATATGTTACTCAGTGTTTAGTTTAACTTGCTTTATATTATATGAATATTACAGACTGCTGCAGTGTCATGTTTTCCTATTGGAATTCCTTCCCTGGCGAGATGCGAGGTCTAGTACTCACCCTTAAATGGGTAATAGGAAGGAAAGAAATAGTCTGTGTTGTAATTTGTCACTCTGCACAGAAGTTCATGCTTTGATGAGTGTTGGTTGAGCTGCGCTTATAAAAACACGGCACATTTCAGCCAAGGCAATTATTCTGTTCTTGTTCCGCACTTATTTTGGGTTGCCAAGCGTGAAATGATTGCAAGTCGCGCTGCGCTCTGCTGTGACTGGGGGGAGGAGCACCTATCCTGGGGAGGAACACACCTATCTGGGGGGAGGGGCACCTATCTGGGGGAGGAGCACCTATCTGGGGGGAGGAGCAAACCTATCTGGGGGGAGGAGCACCTATCTGGGGGAGGAGCTATTTTCTGGGGGAAGGAGCTACTATCTGGGGGGGAGGAGCACCTATCCGGGGGGAGGAGCTACTATCCAAGGGGGGAGGAGCTTTGCTTCCACCACACCTGCCAAGACCTTAAACCAAACCTTACAGCCATAATGAGGGGGAGTCAAGGAGTCTGCTGTGTGCTGCAAGATCACGCTACGTTCAGACTAAACGTGGTGTGAATTACGGCTCCGACGTCCAGCGATACCCGAAGATTGGCTGGTGCCATTTTCATCTCGCTGGGGTTCAAGTATTACTACATAGGACGAGCTGAAACAGAAAATCAAGCAAGATGAAATAAAGCTAGGTTTAAAAGTCGCAGCAAAGTATTTATGAAACAACACAAACAAACAAAAAAAAATCAAGCTTATGATTCAATTACAAGAGAAAAGTATGTGGTATCACCAGTAATGCCCAACGACCAACTTGAGAAGACCCTTAGACAAACACGACAAATGCTTTCTGTTCATCAGTCAAAGTGAGGATGCAGTTTCCTAGCCAACTGCTGGCCAACACACACACTTACCCAGAAGGCCTGTGACCTTTCGCTGCATTTCAAAAGTCATGCTGGTTCCACTGCCCACACCATAAACCTCTCCCCTCGAGCCCGACAGGCCCATATGCTGACCAGTCGCACCCCTGTACTCCAAGACCACTAGTAACATATTTACCCCCAGCATGCACAAACTGGTTACTGTCCCACCACAGCTGAGCTACGCTAATGGTCCCTTCCATCAACACAATTATGATCATCTGGTGGAAGATCCGCCAACCTCAGTGGGTCAGGAAAAATATGCCATCTTTCTGAATTAAGCTCAAACTAATACACCATGTTGTATCTGTGACAAAATAAGAACATTTTGAGAAATAACGGCATAGTGGTTTTAAGACAACAGTTGGGTATAAATGTACCCTAACAGGAATAATTTTCAGTTGCTTGAGTGTGGTTTTTACTGAGATGTTCAATGCTCTTCGATGTCTTGCTATACACAGTCAGCTCTGAATTCCCCATATTAGTCATCATTATCTGAGCTGTAAAGCACTAAAGCTTATTTGTATAAAGGCGACTGACAGTAAAGGATTTCCTGTGTATATTTGAAGGATAACTCCCCTTGCTGTCAACCACCAATTAAAATTTTAGCCTCCTCACAATCCTGAAATTGCACTCAGGTTTTAATCTCTAATGTACTCCTTCCTAGAAGACCCACAGAGCTTTTATGAGCGGAGCTATTGAACTCCAGCTTTTATTGAAACAAAAGATCTTACAACAAAAGCCTGATAGATCTCAGCTGGGAGCAGAAAACATGGAACAGTTCAATTTCAATGTCTGATATTTCCAAAAGAGCAAAGTCACTTTAAGGTAGGCCTGTTACAAACTATAAACGTGCCTTTTTTTTTTTGCAGTGTTACGAGGCCCAATTTCATAAAAAATTCAAACTGTGGAAAACGTAGAATAGTCTAATGTTCAATGCTTACTCACACCTTGGTCTTCATGCAAGTGACAGCAGTGGTACAAACTGTATAGCATTTTTTAGATTATTTAGGGAGGCTGCCCAGATGAAAGCACTTAGCACCCTTGGTAGATAAAGCGAAGCATTTCTCTGCAGGGGCAGCTCTAGGTCAGGGTGAGCACATGGGGGGGGGGGGGGGGGGGGGGGGGGGGCTCTATAACAGGCTCCGCAGATGGAAAAGAGCTGCAGAGAGGAAAGATGAGAGCCAGAAGGAGTCAACCTTTTTCACGTGGCGGCATCAAAACCCAGCTAACGTGTGTAGAGAAGGTTGGGGGGGGGGGACTGCCACGTTGAATGACTTCTTCATACAGCAAAAGCAACGTCAAAGCAAAAGACAGTCTATTCAAAAGGCTGTTTGTGCCCTAACACATAAAGTCACAACTACGTAAAGTCATCTAAACGTCATTTTTGTGGGTTTGTGGTCATGCCTTTTGCTCATTGTTGATTTGTAATTTAGGGGTTTCATCTGGAAACAAATTATAGAAGAAAGAAATATGGCTGAAATATTATGCCAGAAAACAGCAGGAAAATAAAAAATATGGCGAACAGCTGCCTGTGAAAAAACCTGATATTTATATACCATAGCTAAAGGCTGAAGCATCATGGTTAGACAGCTGCAGAAATAAAGGCAAGATAATAGAATAATGACAATTCTAGAAATGTATCTTGACACTTGACAACAGAGGTAAATCTTTTTCAGTGGTGAGACAAGAGATACTACAGATTTTACTGGCTTTCAGAAGCACATTTCTAGAGTAATTTCTAAAATGTAATATTTACCTTAAGCACAATCATGTTACATTTTTAAGTGCTTGTGATTTCTCCTATTGTTTACCAGATGTGAGGTCTGCAGGATGAGAACGCTAAGAGTAACATTTTTTAAACCTTATTTACAAACAAGCCGAATGAAAGATGCTCTATTAATAGCGTAAATGATCCTTATGGATTAGAACATCATGGGTCGTTGTTCATTCCACTCCCAGCAATTCGGGCTATGGTAAAAAATAACAGTGTCATTATTGACCGCCATACTTATTCCTAGATCATAAACATGTCTCCGCTATGTGCTTACATCATAAATATAACTCCCAGCTTTTAGGTGTTGGAGGAGCCCATAACAACCACTGCACGCACTGAAACCGCTCATGTGTTAACTAACGGCAGGCATCTGGTTAGAAGGATGGGACATGCAGCGTTTTGCCTCAACCAGTCACTGATTAGCTCTGACGTTAGTACACAGAAAGTCCTGGTACATATGTGGCCTCCATTTGCGGTGTGCACAACTGTGAATGAAATCCTATTATCAGCCAGCCGCCCAAGCTCGCACTGAGGGTTGGGTGAAGCTAATGAGCTCTTCGCTAGCTCACAACCTGTCTCCGCAAATAAATCACTCTCTCTGCCTCCACCTATCTCCGTTAGCGCTCCCCAGCACATACATCGTCCCGCCGAGCAGACCGCGGGGGGAACAAAAAGAAGTGAAGTGTTTTTGCCAAAATTCATCAGGTGGAACGTTATTTCAAGGACACGCAACAGAAGAGCAGCCTGGTCCTGTTTTTAGCTCTCTTTGATGCCTCATGTGTGTTTTTCGGAAATACATTTTTTAAATACCAAGATGACTGACAAGACACACCAGCGGACACGTTGACACTAGCATACTAGCTAACACAGCTTTAAACACTAACTAACACTGACATGTAGGAGTTTGCTTCCAGTAACACAAATCCCTTGATCCTCAAGTTGTCTATGATGTTTTGAGAACACGCCTTATTTCGACTAAGCCTAAAATGCCCGTTTACAATTTCCACATGTCAACAGGTTAAAAATAGTATATAATGGGGTAAAATATCACAATTTTGAAGGACAGAACTTTCACTCCTGTACCCAAAGACCATGTCAATAATATCCTTTTAGCACCTCTGAGAATATATCATGACTCAGAAAGGAACAGCGGCAAGCTTTTGAGCGTTCTGCAAATGTCGTCAGTATCTTGTGTCAATAAATGCCAGGAATGTCAGGAGAATTAGAGGGCAGATTTAGGTCTTGGAGAGGAATGAATTCATGCTCACGGACCAAACATTTTCAACATGGCTGCCTTCTATTTAAGGACAGCTACTAAAATTGCATGAACGCTCTCTTACCAAGAAATTATGCAGCCTCTTAAAAAGCCTTGTACAATGGTCTGCATTTCATTGAATTAATAACCCCCTGTGATATTCAAACAAGTTTCCCGGATCTCACGAGTCAAAGATGAAACACTGAAGGTGTCTACCAAAGCTGGACAGAAGCTTTTGTGAGTCTATTTCACATTCTTCTCAACATGGTGTTGGATCCTCATGTTTGCGGCAGGCCGTCAGAGGCTGGAAGGACGACGTGTGTTAGCCATTTATAAGGATCTAGGGCAGGACTTACCACCACAGATCTTCTCGTCATATGTTGCACAGACCCAGCTGTGGCATTCACACCGCGGCCCATAGAACTTCCCGGCCTCCTCCGCTTGGCAGACGCACGCCCCGCACTGGCACTCTCCCCTCCCGCTGCAGATCAACCCGTCGGGGGTCCGACAGCGTCTCTGCGAGGACTCGGCGGAGAGCTTGCACACTCCACCCACCTGCCTGCAAGGCCCACAATATTCACTGAGCCTTCTGCGTCGCTCACTTGAACCCAGGCCACCAGCAGACTCCCATGTGTGGAATGGTAGGTGCATGAGGATTCTGGTATGATGAGAACCAGACTCTGTAATCGTGATTATAAATCACATTTAGATCCTGAAGTTGGTTTTGGT
Source organism: Brachyhypopomus gauderio (assembly GCF_052324685.1). Taxonomy (NCBI): domain Eukaryota; kingdom Metazoa; phylum Chordata; class Actinopteri; order Gymnotiformes; family Hypopomidae; genus Brachyhypopomus; species Brachyhypopomus gauderio. The sequence goes on from NC_135214.1 coordinate 4,651,030, forward strand.
TGGAGACTTCCAGATAATAATCCGTTCTTTAAATCCATAGGCACTTTTCTCAGCCTGTAAGTTGAAAAAATTGGCCTATGTTGCTGGCCTTTGATTAAATGCTAACATTTTGAGTTGACATTATCTACTACCACTGGTCCTTTTTTAATTAAGTAAAACAACATTAAAGAAGCAATTAAGTGCCCAACTCAAGTATACTTTTAATTAACAGGTTAGGACAGATTAAACGTGCAGTTTCTTCAAACTTTCACGAAATTGTGAAAGTGTAATTATCAATTCATATCACAGTAAATGACAGGAAGTTATACTCTATTCATAACAATGAACTATAAGTAGTATAACTGTAGTTTGTGAAGACCACATGTAAAACAGATTCCATGTCTGAGGGAATGAACAAATATTGAATATTAGTTTGAAAGTGTTGATCCTCTGCAGTGTGTCAGCCACTTTTGTAATGGGTTAACCTAAAGACACCAGTCATTGGTCCCAGATTCTCCCCAAGCCCAAGAGTCTGAATCTGATCAGTCCAATCAAAACAAACAACAGGCAAGATTACATTGTTTATCATTTCTCCATACAAAGGTGCCTCTGAAAAATGAGTTTGGAAAACTTTCTGACATGACAATCTAACTTTTATTTCCTATCAGTTGGCCATTGTGATAATACTGAGAAATATTTAGAATATGACATTACGAAACATTAGCCAGTAAAACACGAATTCACAGCATGTAATGGAATATATGTTATTTTGTGACACTTGATTAAGACTTAAGATTACCTATTCCAACCTATTCTCACAAACTCTCAAGTAAGATTTCACATTGGCTTAAAGGAACGGTGAAGTTACAGCCAGAGTGCACCTGTTATGAATAAACATCGGGACATAATTCACTCTCCGCCTGTTCCCTCCCCTCTTGCCGCATATTTGTCCTGCACACTCATCTAAGTGCACCAGGTTAATAGTGCAAAACTCCCCTTCCCACACAGTTCATTTAGAAATGGTCCATTAGTTCCTCTGAGACAGAATAAAGCGTTAACATGTCAATGTTTCTGCCGCTAAACAGGTATGCTTATTCAGTCGGCAAGTAAGTTGCATGTACCATCTGTAGCAAGGCTGCAAAAATGGAAATTGTGGAATTTTGCCAAACCACAAAGGAGAGGTTTAGAAAGGTTCAAAAAGTCCCAGTCCTTTCTGTGCTGCATCTGACCATATAATGAGGACTAAATGTGCAACCTTTATGCTTTTTAACACTATAGTGTGAAAAAGCGTGAAGTAACAACCACAACAAAACACATTTCAAGCATCTGCAAAGTTTAAAACAAAGCACAATTAAAAAGGCAATAGTACCGCAGAATAAGGTACAGTCTGTATGGATTAGGGTACAGGATTAGGGTACAGGATTAGGGTACAGGATGCCTTAAAGTTCACGACTCCAGAAAATGTTTTCCAGCTACCACAGCAGAACCTCGCTTCTCAGCAGAACTCAGAAGAAAAGTCACGCTGATGAGGAAAACAAAGGAACTTTACTCACCTCAGTGAATGCTGAAAGCTCCCCTCCATGGCTGTGAGCAATATCAGAAGCAGAGAAACTAACACAGAGTGAACCACAGCCCCTGCGTTCATGTTGAGGTCCTTCACGAGCAAAACCTAAAGTGAAACGCTTTAAGGAATGTCCACTGCCCAAAACAGACGGAGAGCGGGCTAGCCAGAACCGGTCAAGCTCTTCGCAGGCCAACAGCACTCTCCATGCGAACACACTTTCACAGCTTCTGACTCTCGCTACAGGCGTAAGAGTTGGACCAAGAGGTAATGTACTCAAAAGCAAAAAAGTGGGCGCTGTTGAAAGATGTAATTTGAAACTGTTTATACTCGTGATTTAGCAATGTACTTCCCCCCTGTCTTTTTACGTGGTTTTTTTCTTCAAATCTCTACTGTGTGAGAAACTGTTATGGGATTTTGTTATTGGGCTGTTATGGCATTATTGAAACAGACAGAGAGGTTGATGGGACTGAGTACATACGTCATATTATAATTAGTCAACAATTTTGTGTTGCTATGGAAGGATTATTTATCAAAAGAAGCAACACAGACACATATAGTTCTCTCTCTCTCTCTCTCTCTCTCTCTCTCACACACACACACACACACACACACACACACACACACACACACACAAAGTATGAAGAAAGTCATAAAACTAACCAATTCCAAAAATCCTTTAGTGTTACATACAGACAACAGTCTTGCCTCATTAATATTTGTGACCTTAAAATTTGCATGCATTTGTCCGCATTCTATATTAAAATGGACTTGCACGGATGAACCTTCAACAGTTCTGCAGGTGTTGTGTAAGTCAAAGCAATGGCAATATCACCAACGGCCATAGACCTTAGACAATATTGAGAAGACTTTGCTCAGCATTTGACACTGAAAAAAGTGGCAGTTCCAACTTTATTGGCATGACAAGTCCTACCACAACCTGTAAGCAACTAGTTAGCCACACTGCTAGCTAGCTAGTATACATAACATTAGCTACTAGCAAGCGCTAGCCAATAAGGTAATAGCTAGTTTAGTTACATGGAGGTTCATTTAATTTTGCAACCTGTCTCATTCAAAGAAAGCAACCATGAAGGTGAAACAAGACGCATTGAAGAAGCAGGGTCAGGACGGGACGGGAGCCTGGCCGGACGGGGAGAACAGGACAGGAGATGTAACAGCATCCTGGACAACATCCTCAACAGGACAAACAGACACAGGAAAAAAAAAAACGTGCATGTGGACAGACGCAGGCAGACACAGGCTCCGGCAGGGTAACAACGACTGCTACAAGAATAGAAACCATAACAAGGACCAACACAAAACCAGGAAAGGGTTACAGGAAAAACATGGAGGCAGCGGAGAAGGCCGATGGGGTGGATACAGGAGGCTTAAACACATGGAGGGTGACTACAGGAGCAGGTTTGAAGACCAATGGGGTGGTCACAGGAGCTCCTGTGGTGAGATGGCTGGTCCAACAGATCTGGAGGTGCAGCTGGTGGAACCATAATGGGTGGAGGGTGTGCCCCTTGCAGCTGGTGGAACCATAATGGGTGGAGGGAGTGCCTCTTGCAGCTGGTGGAACCATAATGGGTGGAGGGAGTGCATCTTGCAGCTGGTGGAACCATAATGGGTGGAGGGAGTGCATCTTGCAGATGCGGCACAGCTTAGGCAAAACAGGCAGCGCCTTCTGGTCAGCAGGAAACAAGAGACTTGGCAGCGTCTTCCATACCAGGAAAAAAGGTGGCAAGGTTTCTGCAGCTGCAGGGGCAAGGCAAAAAACACCAATGGTGGCCAGATCCATGGCCAGCTGGTCCAGTGAGATGGAATTGCCACCAATTGGATGGAATCTCCGCCACTGGAGGAAAAAAGCCCAGAAACAGAACCAGGAACCCCTGCCAGGTTCACAAATATGTTTCTGCCCTCTCCCTAGCCATTCCATAATGTGTGTCCATGATTAAATATTTACATTCTTGTGCCATTGGGTGCTCTCTAAAAAATTGCTGTCACAGAAGGGAAAACTCCAGGTGTACCTGGGCTCCTGTTGTATAAAGTCCAGTGGGGGAATCTCGCCTGGGTTCCTGGGAACATCCACAGGACACCCTTGTTTCTGCAGCGACAGGGAATTTAACCTCTCTGGCTTGGTGGCATTGGGACTGAGCTAACTCATGCGGGATTAACGAAGTAGCCAGAGTTCCAGTGCCATGGAACAACCGTAGATGGAACCATCACTCACTCGCATAACGGAGGAAGGATGCAAACGCTAAGATGAGCAACGTTTAATGATGATGGTTGACGGAGTACCATGACATAGCTGCTGCATAAAACCAGCCAATCAGTGCATAGGTCATTAATTATTCATGAGACCATCACAAGAAAAGCCCTATGAACGAATGAATAAATAAATAAATAGCTAGACTCATTCTAGTAAATCATAGAGTTAGAAATGGGTATTTAAAACTGCACCTGGGGGATTTTTAACCCCAACCAATATCACTTCCCTTCTATCTAGACATTAGAGAATAATTTAAAAATACTGAATAAGAGCATTTCTGAAATGTCCCCTGGAGAGCAATATTGCTGGTTCCAAGTTTACTACCCCTGTATGAAGACGCAAGTAAGCAAAGTGAAACAAATATATATATATATATATATATATATATATATATCTCTCTCTTTCTCTCTCTCTCGCACTTTCTTGCATGCACGCACACCCCCCCCCCACACACACAAAATGAAAAAAGCCTATTGTATAGTTGCATATATACATACCCAATAAGAATACAATACATTTAAAACGCTTCCATCACGTGAGCCGTTCTTCATTTCAATGCAAAGATTATAGACTAATATATGATCATCAAATCCTCTTGTGAAAAACAGACAAGCTTAAAGACTAAAATACCGATGTTTTGCTATTAAAAATACAATAGTACAAATTTATCACTGACGCAGGATGTTTACATATTTAGTTTCATGTTCATGAGATAAATCATGATAGAAACGACGTGTAAATCCAATAGCATTATCTATGCAGCATGCAAAAGCTTTTTTTAGGTAATAGCATATTGCTTTAAAACATCATACACAAATATGCGTAGCCTAATATCACGTGACAGCATGTTTGACCCATTCCAAAACGCACACTAAAGCTTACGCAATAATTATTTTAAAATATAGCCCCAAAATGGCATTTAAAATGTAGGTTATCCTATATTGCAGAGTGCACTGAACGCTTTTCCTCCTAGGCCTTCGCGTGCGCTGTTGCTGAGGGCGCGCGCGTCCTCGCGCTGCAGTTCCTCCGCTGCTGATGTAGCGCGAGCTGAAGCGCTTCAATACGCGAGACATGGACCCCGCTGCACACTGACGAGCACCGACGATACGTGAGTGATTCGACATTATCAGCTGTCGCACGAATTTGGGTTACTGCTTACCAAAAATAAATAAAAACGATGTGTTGGTGGGTTTGATTCCGTTTGCATGTCTACCAGGAAGTAACAGTGGCTACACAGCCTCGGCCTCCTTTAAAAAAAACATCGTCGTTGAGATAGAATTAAATACGTTCGTGTAATGCTTGTATCGCGTCTCTGTACTGTGTATTGCGATTGCCAAATTCGAAGTGGGCACATGTTGTTTTTTAGAAATATATTGTCATGGTTTATACCCGATACGATTCCTGCGCAAGCCCGTGGCAGCCTGCGCTCACGTTACCATAGTAACCGTGCAGAAGCAGGTGTTGGGTGCAGAGGGAGGATGTTCCCCCTCCACACACGTTATCTCGTGTTGGGTGTTGGGCATGTTAGGCGGGATATAGAATGATATAGATATAGATCATTAAGCTGTTGAACTCTGATCTCCCCTTCACTCTGCAACACTGATGGCGCCATAGCCTGAATTAGAGGTTTCTCTGTGAAGTGTCGTGCTCTGGTTTACTGCCAGCTACGTTTGGTGTTTAATAACAGCCTCGTTTTCATTTTGCCTTTCCTTACTGGTTTGATGTGAGTAGCTAGAAGCTTCCTTCTATAGGCCGTCCAAATAGGCAGAACATTCGTCTTGGTTTGCAACACTTATCACTTGAATCACATATCATTTAGAGTTCTCCAGATGTGATCCTTACAGCCAACTCTGTGAGGCCGCATGCCTTTTTTGTTCCTGAAATGTCCAGTTCTAAACGTACTGTTACTGCGCCTGGATATGATCTGTTACATAATTTTCAGAGCTGCTGTCTGATATCAGATGTGTGACCTTGACAAATGAGTAGAATACACCGGTACTGTGGTCTGAATATAAACACTAATAAAACATGGTCAGGCGTAAGGTGCTTAGGATACAGATGATCTTAAGAATACTTACGTATAAATTGGATAGTGACTTAATTAGATGTTGCATGTTAAATTAAGTTATTTATATGTTTGTTGGTATTTGTTGAGTTTTGGCTGGGTTATATAATAATAGGCTGGGTTATGTATTAATACAATGTTGCCTTAACACCTTTGTCTTGATTGGAATTTGTTTTCCCCTATTTGATTAAGCATTATTATTTTTTTAATGTATTATTGGTTGTGGCTTGTTTAACATGCAAGGCACTGCATACTTAAAACAAGTTCGTTTGGGAAACCAGTGGAGGCCCACAACCATTAATGTGCACAGTGATTGCATCCTGTCCTGGTGAAAAGGTCCTTTCTCAAGAAGTGATACTAATTGCAGATCTCTGCAGCTCACTCCCACATTATTGCACTCACACCCTATCATTTTATTTTCACTCATCCTCAAATCTCTACCAACATATGGTAAGTGTAGCAATTAAGGCCTATTTTGCAGATTGCTTTAGACTATATAGAGTTTTTTGCAAGTAGGTTGTTGATGGGAAGGTGATCTAAAATTAAAAACAGACTGGGATCATTTTTATAGATATTTCTCAAACCTGTAATTCTGTTTAGTTTATTGCATTTTGTTTGACTTTGTTTGACCTCCGAGGTCTAAGGACATTTTCTCTGTTTTTTTTTTATATGTTCTTAAATGTGTCTCTAACCTTACTTACCTCGCTTATAGCATGATGGCAATATATTTAATCAAAGTCTTCACAGCAATCTCAGCTCTCATCCAAATATGGTTCCATGTGATCTAGAGTACAGCTTAAATAAATAATATGGTCCTAAAGCACTTTTAGAATTATTTTCATAGGACCTATGAAAGCATGCTTTTACTTATGAATGTACAAATCACATGTACAGCAGGCATATTTTAAACCTCTGTTCATTGGTTCATAACTCCTATTATGGACTACATTTAAAGGCAGACTACAGATTCAGCAAATATTTGTACCTTGTTTCTACAAAGTCTTATCGTAGAGATATTAACAAAAACATAAAGAAACCTAGATCCGGACACGCCCTTCCATCCACGGAGTCTAGATGGTGAAAAAACAGCATGTATTGGTAACATCTGATCATTCTTCAAGTGTATGCAGTGTGTCTAACTCTCACAATGATTTTTAGACTTGCTCCAACTGTTGACCGTTCTGAATGGAATAAGGTGTTTACATTTTTCACTTTTGACAATGGTATATGGTATATTCTTGTGTATTTCACATAAAACAGCATAAACTAATGGGCATGTAAGGATTAACATACATGTCGGTTGAACATAGTAATTGAAGCCTGTTAACCACACAAAGTTAACATTTTATACAGTATGGTTTTAACGCTTGTGTGCTCAGTCATAAAGTCTCACATTTGCTCTTATGACATTTAATATGTAACGTCTGTACTACTAAAATTGGAGATTTTTCAGTAAACGAAGATGTGTTTCCTTTGTTGTTACACTCTGTTTCCTGTAGCTGAGTAGGAGGGCTCTCAGCTCTACTGGCAAACTATCTTTCATACTGGTTTCCGCCCCTCTGTATCCTGGGGATGAACGCACCAATGAGAAGCTTGACCGTGAGTCACATGGTCCGGCAATCCCATCTGTCCAGAACACCTCACTGAATGTTGCATATATGCCTTGTCTGATGTGGTGGACATTATTTGTGGATATAATCATATAATCATAGTGTACACGTTGGTACACCATATATACCATGTTGACTAACTGTTGTGTGTTATTTACAGGGTATGCCTGATCGCATGTTATGTGCAGTGCTGGAGCAATTTCAGCTTTAATTGGTTGGTATGTGCGCTTCGTTTCAGTTAGTGTGTGATCTCCATGTATGGTGTTGTCGACTGTGAGAATGGCCCTTATTCCGTGCTGTATGCAACATTAGTATTGACTGGCTGTAGGTGTGATCATACAGGTGAAGATCACGCGTGATCTTGGCAGCAGGTAAGGCGGTGTTGTGTGAACGGTCTTCTGTGTTTTCCGTACGCTTCGTCCACGGTGGACATGCCAAATACACGGTGCTGTGTAGTTCTGAGTCATGTTCCTGTGTTGTAACGCGAGGCTGCAATGGAAGAAGTATCTTCACATTTTGAATTTTTCCGTCTTCTGTGTCTGTTTGCATGTCACTGTAGCCATACTTGCATCAGACACCTTCCATGGAAATCCGAGATCAGTTGTTGTAATTCTGTGGCTAAGATCAGACTACTGTACAGTGGTGTTAGAGCTCTCAGCTACAATTTCACAATAAACACCTTTTATAGGCACTTTTCTAGAATAGTGCACATCTACGTCCCCTTGGTCTGTCTTTCAGATTCACTCCCTGTATAGCACAGCTAGCCCCAGCATGCTGAAGAGGAAGCAGAGCTCGCGTGTGGAGGCGCAGCCCATGACCGACTTCGGACCCGACGAAACGCTCACCGACAGCGCCGACATCCTCTGGATCAACAAACCCGTGAGTGACTGAGTCAGGCAGGCGAGGCCGCTCTGCATGTTTGGCGTTTGCAACCCCAGCGGCGGTAGCACCAAAACGGACTTTTGCCTGCACGGTGGCCGCCAGGGCTGGCGTCGGTCCGTAGTGTCGAAGGGTGTGATTGTGAAGCTGCTCTCTCTGTGTTCCCCAGTGGGTGCACTCTCTGCTGAGAGCCTGTGCCATAATCAGTGTCATCTCGGTGTGCATGAACACACCCAAGACGTTCCAGCACTACCCTCCCCTGCGCTACGTCACCTTCACCCTGGACACACTGCTCATGTTCCTCTACACGGCTGAGATGATCGCCAAGATGCATATTAGGGGCATCGTGAAGGTAACCCCCCTTGACATCTCCAGGTCCAGGATGCTGGCTGTTGCGTTTTTGCCTTTCGGCTTTACTAAGATGTGCGGCTGTTAGCGAAAATAAAAGAGGACCTTATTCCTCACTGTAAAATCGTGGAGACCACTGACAGACCGGCTGGAATAGAGTGCTTTATTGTGCTTCAATCAGAACATTCAACTGAGCACTTCATTGAGCACTATGGCATCCTCACAAGAACACAAAATGAACACGTTGTGCAATAACAATACTCTCTGTACCTTAATCATTTTTACTCTTTATATATTTCCTGTAGCAAAAATGTTTTATGGATGTGACATATGACCGCGTGTTTTTGTCTAAAGAGAACAAATGAAAACCTATTTAACATTTTCTTTGGTGATAATCTGTCACTTAAGTGTTATTCAAAATTCAGATGGATGAATAGCTATAAAGAAGTAAATCCCTTCTGGATCAGCCAAGCGAGTATTGAAGCCACAGGATTCAGTCGTAGGTGTTCATATTGCTGGAGAACTTTTGACTCTTTGTCTTTTTGTACTCCCTTAGTTTGTGAGAGTGCAGTGGGTTAGGTGTTAATTAGAGGTCTGATTTCATAGCCCAGAGGTAGGAACATTGCATAACCTTTTGTTTTGTACGTAGTGTCTTGGCTGAATCACTGTGGGATACCGAGTGATTCTTTTTTTGGTCTTCTTGCTGATGTACATTTTCTTCAGTCATGTTAAATGGCATTTTTAACAGTTTGCATGAGTTACATGCATGTTTGGGTAGTCTGTGGTTTATTTGCCTAGATGTTCCTGCTTGATGTTTTTGTTTAAGATAATTGGTATGTTCTTTTAACAGAAACTGTCAGAATAGCTCAGATTAAGTGCTTGGGTGAAAGTGAAAAAATACAGTTTTGTGACATATTATGACCTGTGTGTAATATATTCACAATGTGTTGTAGTTCACAATTGTGTGTAATATAGTTTCACTTAGCATACAGAGGGTATTAGTACTATTCAAAGGTTATCATTAAAATGAAAGAGGAATTGAAAACTAGGGTTGTCCCGATCCGATATTTGGATCGGATCGGCCGCCGATATTAGTAAAAAATGCGTATCGGTATCGGATCGGCAGACACGAGAAAATGCCGATCCAGACTCCCGATCCAGTTTTTTTAAGTCCGATCCCGGTTTTCCTGCGCACCCATTTAGATAATCCATTCCAGTTTTTGCTAGTGAGAGTAAAATCCGGTCCGCATTTTCCAGCACACCTTCAGCACACGAGCGTAGTTTCTGCCCCAATTTAGCTCCGTGGCATCTCGGACCGCCGTGTAAATTTGAAGTTATCGGTCAGTTGTGTGGGATTATTTTACCTTAAAGGATGACAAAGACGAAGAGGTAGAGTGCAACATATGCCACAGTAAAGTCAAGCGTTGTGGTAAAGCTGTAAGAACTTTTAATACCACCAATCTAATCAAGCATTTAGCGAAATACCACCATAAACGAGTTTCTAATGAAAACCGAAGACAAAAAGAAAGGTCCTACACAACTAACACTGGCAGAAACGTTTGAATTGAAGGGAGTGTATAGATGGGGATGGAGCAGCAAAGTGTGGAGTAGATGGCATTTTGCTTTTAATTAGTTTACGATATGTGCACGGATTTTTTTAAAGCTTTGGTTTACACTTGTTCAAGAGCACTGATGGATGTTAATGTTAATAATAGACTATTTTCCACTCAGGTTGTGTGTTTTTTTTTAAATATAATTTACAATATTATTTGCACTTGTGGCTTTTTAATCCTTGGTTTACTGATGCTATTTCTGTTTGTTATTTAATATTTTGTCTATTTTGAGTTTATTAATTGCTAAATAAACAGGTCAGTTTCTCCTTACCAACCATTGTGTATTATTCAAACACACCTAATTCAGCTGGCTACTTGTTATCAAGAGTAAAACGCTTTTCAACATGAGTTTGACAACAAAGTAAGTTGGCTAAATAACTTTAAACTTTAATACATGCTTGGATAGGCCGGTATCGGTATCGGCCGATATCGGTATCGGATCGGAAGTGCAAATAAATATCGGTATCGGATCGGAAGTTCAAAAAGCTGGATCGGGACATCCCTATTGAAAACTGACATACTGTTTCATCGTGATTAGCATAGCTTCAATCTTTCCATATAATATAGAGTATTCACACTATCCAAATTTAGTTTGGGCACCAGTTCAGTTCAGCGCTGTGGTGGAGATCTGTGTTTTCAAAGGCCTGCTTGGCAGGGTCTCCACGGGCCGAACGCTCAAGGCACTGAGATGTTTGCTTTTCCATCAGAAAGAAAGCAGTGAAGCGTGACCGCAGGCAAACTCTTAAGCAAACGGACCTGTACATATCGCCTTGATGATGTCATCATCCTGGTCCCACACTGCTTGGATCTCTGTGTTGAGAACGTATAGAATCATTTTCACAGCTAATCTACTTATAAAGTACCTGGATGAAATAAAATGACATGACAGAACCGTAACTGCATGATTTTTAGGCTTGGTCCAAATATTTTTGAAATACCACAAGTGCACATGTATCAAAATATTCATTGCTTCTTTTGTGAATTATGAATTCAGATGCCATGTGATGGTGCATGTAGTACTTGTACTAAATAAATCACAGACATATAGAAGTAGGGTTAGATTTAATTACCTTGTTCCATTTTTTCTGAGTCCTGTGTAGGGCTGACCTGTGTAGGTGTTATTCATGAGTTTGCTTCAATAACTACAGAGTAGTTATAACAATAGAGTATTTCCAAATACAGAATAGTCAGTGTTATCGTTAAATGTAGAACCATAATGCAGTGTATTATTGATTTTTATTATAACTGTTTCGTTTGTGTGCTGAAGTAATTGTAATGTGACTTCAACACTTTGACATGCCATGTGGAGGCTCGGAACATGCCCCAGGGTGGACATGTGTAGGGGGTGAATGTGTCCCAGGGTGGACATGTGTAGGGGGGTGAATGTGCCCCAGGGTGGACATGTGTAGGGGGTGAATGTGTCCCAGGGTGGACATGTGTAGGGGGTGAATGTGTCCCAGGGTGGACATGTGTAGGGGGTGAATGTGTCCCAGGGTGGACATGTGTAGGGGGTGAATGTGTCCCAGGGTGGACATGTGTAGGGGGGTGAATGTGCCCCAGGGTGGACATGTGTAGGGGGTGAATGTGTCCCAGGGTGGACATGTGTAGGGGGTGAATGTGTCCCAGGGTGGACATGTGTAGGGGGTGAATGTGTCCCAGGGTGGACATGTGTAGGGGGTGAATGTGTCCCAGGGTGGACATGTGTAGGGGGTGAATGTGTCCCAGGGTGGACATGTGTAGGGGGTGAATGTGTCCCAGGGTGGACATGTGTAGGGGGTGAATGGTCCCAGGGTGGACATGTGTAGGGGGGTGAATGTGCCCCAGGGTGGACATGTGTAGGGGGTGAATGTGTCCCAGGGTGGACATGTGTAGGGGGTGAATGTGTCCCAGGGTGGACATGTGTAGGGGGGTGAATGTGCCCCAGGGTGGACATGTGTAGGGGGTGAATGGTCCCAGGGTGGACATGTGTAGGGGGTGAATGTGTCCCAGGGTGGACATGTGTAGGGGGTGAATGTGTCCCAGGGTGGACATGTGTAGGGGGTGAATGTGTCCCAGGGTGGACATGTGTAGGGGGTGAATGTGTCCCAGGGTGGACATGTGTAGAGTCTGTTGCTGACTCTTCTCCTCCCAGCTGCCCTGGCGTTTCATTAACCCTGCTGCCCCTCACCTGTGGACCCTCGTTCAAATCTTCTTCTCGTCCCTTTGTCTCTATGTCCAGGGAGATAACTCCTACGTTAAAGACCGCTGGTGTATGTTTGATGGCTTCATGGTGGTCTTCCTCTGGGTCTCCCTTGTTCTCCAGGTACTAGAATCAAAAGTGCTGTCAAATGACATGTCCTTAGTGATAAAAAAGCAAGCAGTTTGATGATTCATGCATCTTACTCCCTGACTTTGTAGGTGTTTGAAATAGCGAAGATTGTGGACCAGATGTCACCATGGAGAATGCTGCGTATACCGAGGGCCCTCATAATGATTCGAGCCTTTCGAATCTATTTCAGATTTGAACTGCCACGCACTCGGATAACCAACATCCTCAAGTATGTCAAATCTGTGAAAACCAGCAAGAGTAAAACATGACTTATTTAAAGATTAATGCTTACATTATTACCATGTGTAATCATTCCTAGGTACTGCAGAAGTATAATCGGCAGAAAGCGTAGGCCATATGCTAAAGTTCCTTTATCGTTTAAAAAATGAAGATCAAGCAAGTAACTTAAAAAGAAAGACCTGCAAACAGAGACTGCATCACTCTCATTTCCCCTGATTTCTTAAGTGCAAGACTGCTTCTTGCAGGAGCTTTTCTGTCTGCAGGTCCCTCTTAGCACCCTTTACCTTACTAGGAACGAAAACATAGATTAAACAGTCTACTGGCAGAAAGATGCAGGTGTTTCTAATTTTAATTACTCACTAGTTCACGTGGACCATCTCTCTTCGTTGAACATAGCCAGACCACCTCTTCACCAGCCCTGCCAGTAATAATGTAATCACTATAATTACATAAAATGCTGTCATCTTCTTCCTCTATAGGCGATCTGGAGAGCAGATCTGGAGTGTGTCCATATTTTTGCTTTTCTTTCTGCTTCTGTATGGAATTCTGGGGGTTCAGATGTTCGGCACCTTCAATCACCACTGTGTCACCAATGATACGCAGAAAGAGTGAGTAATCAAACATATTATTCATAGCTGTCGTGTCTGATTTGATCATTTGTTTGACTACTTTTTCTTAAATTCTAAATTATGTTTTTGATCTTCATGACAATTGCTCGTAAAAAGCTTGACATTTCATTGTTGTTGATGTTCCTTGTTCCTTGAAGCAAGGGTGACGACAGACCCTACGCCGCCCACACACATCAGTCCTCATAAACCCAAACTCCGTCAGCAGCTGTCAGGAATATGTTTCCATGCTTTCGTCCGATGTGACCGATTCCGAAACACTTGGGTTCCTAGAGCTGCAGCGTGTAGCGCTTGATACGCAATCAAGAAGATTGCGTTTTTTGTTTTGCATTTCCTGCATATATTTGCAGATGAGGATGGGTTTTAAGGTGGAGTCGTTCCTGTGCGGAGCGTGAACGTGTCATTGTTCATGCACTGCAGTACGATGCACATCTGCTTTTATTTTAAACCACACAGCGTTTTAATATTCAAATGTATTTGAATGTATTTGAATAATATTCAAATAAATGGCGTGTCAGAGCTCTGAAACAAAGAGTCCTAGCCATCAGCATTGCAGCAAAGGAGTGCCGTGCAACTCTAATCATAATAATTAGCACTTCCTACATTGTCTGGGCTTTGTACAAGCACTCATCTCTCTCCCAACTTTGTGGTCTCATTCTGTCTGTCACCATGATTGACAACTTCTCTATTGGCCCTTGGGAAAAACCCACAGTTACTGTGGTCTGGATTTAGGCCACTAGAAGAAACATTTTACATTGCTTTTTCATTGATTGCTTTTAACGAGGGCTGGCTGGAGGTTAAAGACACAGTCCACCATGCATATGGAGTTAGATCGTTCCTGGGTCAGGTGGGGCAGCGTTGCTCTTTAGCTCTTATGGCATTAGACTTCAGAAGTGTTCTGTATCTAATCTACCCAGAGTGCCATGTTCTTGGCACAGTGTTTCACAGGCTTGATGGAAGTGGTAGGTGAAATACAAATGAGAGCCGCAGAATACAAGAATAAATTTTTTATATTTTTTTTAATGGAAATGAATTTCAGATTTGATGGCAAAATCTTATTTATTATCTCCTCCTTGCCAGTTACATACTGGAAAGTATTTTATTGTAGAGATCTTTTTGAATGCCTGTTCTGTTCTCTGCTTTTCTCTAACGTTCTAACTGATAATCTTTGCCATTTAAAATACATTGATGGTACATTACAAACTTTATTGTTTAAAAACGAAAAAAAAAAAATCTAAACATTTTAATATGATGATCATCAGTTGATCATCAGCTTGAACAGTGTTGTTGGCAATACTGAGCATTTAAGTGGTCTTCTTTCGTTTGTATGGTGACAGGGCTGTCATGGGCTAACCTCTGTGTTAACATTCAGTGAGGTGATCTATCACAGCCTAATTAGAGAATAAATTACCCCCCCCCCCCCCCCCCCTCATTTCAGATCTTTTAATAAACAATTTTAAAGAATGTCTGGCTAGCCAATTTAAAAGCATTAATTTTCATTAGCGATATCAAGTGGCTCAAGAAGTAACACCTGTGGCCCAGATAGGGATCTGTGTGCCTACTGCCACTAATTTACTTATTGAGCAAGGACGCCCTACCAAGAACATGGTCTCATTTTCTGAGCAGCCACACATTTCTAAAAACAAAGAAAGAATAAAAAATAATACTAGTCAAAAAAGACAAAATAACATTTTTGAATAATTAATGTTAACTATATGCTGCTTAGAACAGGCATTTCACCTGCTGTGTGACCGAGTTCCATGTGCATGAGCCAGGAGATATACATTATATACATTATATAATGCTAATCAAGATATATAATATGAATGAAGACATACAATACTAATCAAGGAGGCCTGATTAAAACATTCTTGCTGTGGAATGAGAGTAAATGTTAAATCTCTAAGGACAGTTCTGTTTATGTGAATCTGCACAGTTATCAGTCACGTGATAAAGCTTCTCTATATGTTCTTCACGTGATACAGCTACTCTATATGTTCTTCATGTGAACCAACTGTTCTATATGCTCTTCATGTGATACAGCTGCTCTATGTTCTTCACGTGAAATAGCTGTTCTATATGTTCTTTGTGTGATACAGCTGCTCTATATGTTCTTTGTGTGATACAGCTGCTCTATATGTTCTTCACGTGATACAGCTGCTCTATATGTTCTTCATGTATTACAGCTGTTCTACATGTTCTTCATGTGATACAGCTGTTCTATATGTTCTTTGTGTGATACAGCTGCTCTATATGTTCTTCACGTGATACAGCTGCTCTATATGTTCTTCACGTATTACAGCTGTTCTACATGTTCTTCACGTGATACAGCTGCTCTATATGTTCTTCACGTGATACAGCTGCTCTATATGTTCTTTACGTGATACAGCTGTTCTATATGTTCTTCATGTGATACAGCTGTTCTATATGTTCTTTACGTGATACAGCTGTTCTACATGTTCTTCATGTGATACAGCTGTTCTATATGTTCTTCACATGATACAGCTGTTCTATATGTTCTTCATGTGATACAGCTGCTCTATATGTTCTTCACGTGATACAGCTGTTCTATATGTTCTTCACGTGATACAGCTGTTCTATATGTTCTTCACGTGATACAGCTGCTCTATATGTTCTTCATGTGATACAGCTGTTCTATATGTTTTGCACATGATACAGCTGCTCTATATGTTCTTCACGTGATACAGCTGTTCTATATGTTTTGCACATGATACAGCTGTTCTATATGTTCTTCACGTGATACAGCTGTTCTATATGTTCTTCACGTGATACAGCTGCTCTATATGTTCTTCACGTGATACAGCTGTTCTATATGTTCTTCACGTGATACAGCTGCTCTATATGTTCTTTACGTGATACAGCTGCTCTATATGTTCTTCACGTGATACAGCTGTTCTATATGTTCTTCACGTATTACAGCTGCTCTATATGTTCTTCACGTGATACAGCTGTTCTATATGTTCTTCACGTGATACAGCTGCTCTATATGTTCTTTACGTGATACAGCTGTTCTATATGTTCTTCACGTATTACAGCTGCTCTATATGTTCTTCACGTGATACAGCTGTTCTATATGTTCTTCACGTGATACAGCTGCTCTATATGTTCTTTACGTGATACAGCTGTTCTATATGTTCTTTACGTGATACAGCTGCTCTATATGTTCTTTACGTGATACAGCTGTTCTATATGTTCTTTACGTGATACAGCTGCTCTATATGTTCTTCACGTGATACAGCTGTTCTATATGTTCTTTACGTGATACAGCTGTTCTACATGTTCTTCACGTGATACAGCTGCTCTATATGTTCTTTACGTGATACAGCTGCTCTATATGTTCTTCACGTGATACAGCTGCTCTATATGTTCTTTACGTGATACAGCTGCTCTATATGTTCTTCACGTGATACAGCTGTTCTATATGTTTTGCACATGATACAGCTGTTCTATATGTTCTTCACGTGATACAGCTGTTCTATATGTTTTTCACATGATACAGCTGCTCTATATGTTCTTCACGTGATACAGCTGTTCTATATGTTCTTCACGTGATACAGCTGCTCTATATGTTCTTTACGTGATACAGCTGTTCTATATGTTCTTTACGTGATACAGCTGCTCTATATGTTCTTCACGTGATACAGCTGTTCTATATGTTCTTCATGTGATACAGCTGTTCTACATGTTTTTCACATGATACAGCTGTTCTATATGTTCTTTACGTGATACAGCTGTTCTACATGTTCTTCACGTGATACAGCTGCTCTATATGTTCTTTACGTGATACAGCTGCTCTATATGTTCTTCACGTGATACAGCTGCTCTATATGTTCTTCACGTGATACAGCTGCTCTATATGTTCTTCACGTGATACAGCTGTTCTATGTTTTGCACATGATACAGCTGTTCTATATGTTCTTCACGTGATACAGCTGTTCTATGTTTTTCACATGATACAGCTGCTCTATATGTTCTTCACGTGATACAGCTGTTCTACATGTTCTTCACGTGATACAGCTGTTCTACATGTTCTTCACGTGATACAGCTGTTCTATATGTTCTTCACGTGATACAGCTGCTCTATGTGTTCTTCCTGTACTTCAGTAAAGGAGAAAATATGAAGCTGTTTTCTACAATAAAGGCTCGTTCGCATAAAGCAAAGAAAGCAAAGCAAATTTGAAATTTTTAACAAAGAAAATTTGCAGGTTAAGGCCAGCCATATAAATGCTATAAAACACCAATCAATCAATCAATCAAATTTTATTTATATAGCGCTTTTTACAACAGTTGTTGTCACAAAGCAGCTTTACAAGTGCCGAGTCCTAGCCCCCAGTGAGCAAGCCAAAGGCGACAGTGGCAAGGAAAAACTCCCTAGTTTTTGCATGAGGAAGAAACCTTGAGAGGAACCAAGACTCAGGGGGGGAACCCATCCTCCTCTGGCCGACACCGGTCACCATGACAACAACAACAATATAGACAGAATGTAGACAGAATGTAAAAGATGCAATAATGTCAATTTAGACCGAAAAATATGTAATAATGTCCATCATGGTGTAGGCATCCGGTTAGGCAGGAGGTGGCCGGCCAGGATGGATCACTTGTCTCTCCTCATCTCATTATTCCTCAAGCAGGCGGGCAGCCATGTGGAGAAATGAAACAGGGAAAATTAGCTCTGTATGAGGACATATACAGGACAGGTAAAATTATAAACATTTCTGGAGTGTGGCAGCAACTCCGGCACTAAGTTAAATTATTACAGCCTAGCTAAAAAAAGGCAGAACCAGAAGGTAACATAGGCTTGGGGGCATTCTGAGACAATGGCATCCATCCACTGCACTGTCAACAAACTTGAGTGACCACGAGCAGTGACAGGATGACAGCACCAGTACCCCAGTCTACCATAAAACCCTTCGTCTATGAACCCCTGGATCTGTACCTTTATCTAAGGGGGATATTAATTATCAAACGCTAGACTAAATAAGTGGGTTTTCAACCTAGATTTAAAGATTGTGACTGTGTCAGAGTCCCGGACACATTTAGGAAGATTATTCCAAAGCTGGGGGGCCTTATAAGAAAAGGCTCTTCCCCCTGCTGTTACCTTGTTAATTTGTGGAACTAATAACAGACCAGCACCCTGTGATCTTAGTTGACGTGGGGGTTCATAGTAGGAAATAAGTTCCTGGAGGTATTCAGGAGCAAGCCCGTGTAGTGCTTTATATGCTAATAATAGAATTTTAAAATCAATACGAAATTTAACTGGGAGCCAATGCAGGGCTGATAGGACTGGTCTAATATGCTGAAATTTTCTAGTTCTGGTCAGAACTCTAGCTGCGGCATTTTGAACTACTTGAAGTTTATTTAGATTCCTATTTGAACATCCTGACAGTAGTGAATTGCAGTAGTCTAGTCTAGAGCTAACAAATGCGTGCACCAATTTTTCTGCATCATCCTGTGATAATGCATTTCTTAATTTGGCAATGTTGCGGAGATGTAGAAAAGCTATCCTAGTAGTATTATCTATATATTTATCAAATGATAGGTCGGAGTCGAGTATGACGCCTAGGTTTTTGGCTACTGTGCCAGGTGTAATGGGATAGTCTGCAAGATTAAGCATTAAATTTGGAATTTTCTGTCTTGCGGCCTTAGGGCCCACAAGGAGAACTTCTGTTTTGTCCTCATTTAATTGTAGGAAGTTTAGAGACATCCAGCATTTAATATCTCTTACACAGGCCTCAATTTTTCCTAAACTGAGTTTGTCATCGGGTTTGGCTGATATGTAAAGTTGAGTGTCATCCGCATAGCAGTGAAAATTGACACCATGTTTGTTTATAACTGTGCCCAATGGTAGCATATATAATGTAAATAATAGTGGTCCTAAGATGGAGCCTTGCGGGACCCCATATTTAACCATTGTACGTTTGGATGAAATATTATTGAGCTCTACAAACTGATAGCGATTTGTTAAGTAAGACTGAAACCATGAAAGGGCTGTGCCTGAGACTCCAACCCAGCGTTCTAACCTTTCTAGCAAGATCCTATGATCAATTGTGTCGAAAGCTGCACTAAGATCAAGGAGCACTAACAGTGATACATAGCCTTGATCTGATGCAAGGAGGAGATCATTTGTTACTTTAACTAATGCTGTTTCAGTACTGTGATGGGGCCTAAAACCAGATTGGAACTTTTCAAATGTGTTATTCCTATGCAGATATAGGCATAATTGCTGGGCAACAGCTTTTTCTATGATCTTAGATATAAATGATGTGTTTGAAATGGGTCTATAATTAGATAGCAAGACTACGGGTTTGCAAGTACTGAGGATGCTGAATGTCTCTTACACACTGTATTTGTGTAATCTAAAGAACATAAAAAATGTTTCCTAAGTAAGGATTTTTCCTGTTATCAAATGTATTCATCACCAACCTCATGAATTCAGAATGCGCTTCTCATACAAACATTCGCTCAACAAGATGTACAGCCAGTTCACAAATTCAGCTGTAATCATCTATTGATCCAAATGTGTGAATGAAAACACATGCACTTTCAAGGATTTCACTGACTTCCAAACCTCAGAGTGACTTCTGCTACTAGCTTTTAAAGTGCTGAAGTAATTGTTCAGGCCTGCAGAGCTGCTGGGATCCATGAAGGTTTATGAGTTGAAGAAGGAGTCCATCTACCCACTGCTTAGCCTTTTTCCTCCTTTGAATTATGTTTAGCTTATTCAGGAGTAAAGTGGGGTCGACCTGTTTTTACCATGACATTTCTATAAGAAGAATAAGGAGTGTACTTATTAAGATCCAATAGAAAAAGTCAATTATTCAAACTCAAGTTCCAAGTCACTTATTAAAATACACGCACTAGGTCACATAGATGCAGATTGCGAAGAAAAGCTTGCTTCTTGACATTTCTGAAATAAACTTTGAGGCAGACATTTTATTTTTGGTACCCTAATCAGCCCCGTCGTCAGGGGGGGACAACCGGGTCTGTTGTCCCGGGCCCCAAGGACAGGGGGGCCCATCAAAGAGCCCAACAATTTATTATTTTTATTTAAAGTCTATAATTTTAAATATAATCTTGAAATCTTTCATTAATATAAAATTCTGTACTCAAAATAAGCTCAATGGCTAAAATATACCGGGTATATGTTTTTACTAGGGGTGGGACGCGATTAAAAAAATTAATCGAATTAATCGGAAGCTTTGTAATTAATTAATCGAAATTAATCGCATTTTAATCGCATTTCAGTATTTAACATGAGAAATATTAATTTAAGTTTGAATGATGAATGAATCAGTGAACATAATCATAAACTTCAACATCTTGTTTATTTTTCCACCAGTCTACTACGAAGACCAATATATGTGTAGTGTGCAGAAAACAGTTCAGAACATTGGAAATTCTGACCAAAAATGTTGTTTAATTTAGGGAGTTTTGCTCAGGATATTGGAAGAATTGAAGTAAATCAGAAGATGTTTTTTAATACCATTTTAGATGGTAGACTTTCTTTAATTTCCCAGGCCTCTGCCATAGGCATCTTCATAGTGCCTAGAAGTGGTCTTCTGCATGCTCAAAGCAAATGACTGGATCTTCATCATCTATAGATTCATCATCTATAATATGAGCTGTCACACCAAGATCATTCTTGTTGCTAACAGAGGTCCAGTGATCCCCAGTCAGAGCCACATTTGTGGCACTCTTCACAATAACCTGTTTTAATTCTTTCCTCATCATACAGCTGCTGGATTTTCTTCGACATTGTCTTTCTGGGGTGAGTTTCCCAAAACGTTCTTAGTGCCAAGTACTTCGTCACCTCGTTCTTACGTACGAGGTTAAGAAGTACTTGGCGCTAAGAACGTTTTGGGAAACTCACCCCTGGACGGTAGTTCGTAACTTGCATCAGTTGACGCAATTCGCAGCGCTTCTTGTAAGCATTTATCTTCGACCACAGAGAGCGGACAACACAAATAATGTGACGCATCATGTATAAACGCGTGCGGAGTCGCGCGCTACGGCCATTCGCGAAAGTTTAATCCAGTCTTAATGGTCCAATGAAGGTCATTTAAAAACCAGGACGTTTCCTCACAGGATGTGAATTACGGACGTTTGGTCACCCTATCGTACTAGGAATACATTTAGCAGCTAAGTTATCATTACTGACCTGCGCGTTAAGCTGGGCGTACACTGTGCGATTTTTGGCCCATTTTCAGCCGATTTTTCACTCGTTTCGGCTCAATCACGTGTCGTGCATCGTATAGTTTACACAGGTAAACGAGGAACGATTCACACCTCACGACCAACTCCCGATCAGAAATCGCAGCGTCGCAAGAACATCAAACATGTTTGAAATTCAAATCGCTCCTCGTGAGAGTATCGCACTGTTGAAGCAGCTCCACGAGCCGACTCTCCCTGCGATTTAGTCGTACAGTTTGAGCTGGAGCTGAGTACACGATTTAAAATATCGCACAGTCTACGCCAGGGGTGCCCACAGTTTTCAGCTTGCGAGCTACTTATAAGATGACCAAGTCAGAAAGATCTACCGGGGTGGCGGCGAACGTAATTTGTTGAGCGGGGGGGGGGGTGGCGAACATAATTTGTTGAGTGGACTGCAGAGATTGGCTACCGTGAATGTCAATCAAAATACAACCGTCAGTGCAGATGTGCGATTCATCTACTACTATTTTATGTGACGCGATCTACGCACATTCCTTCGCGATCGACCGACACTTCCGATCGACACTTCCGATCGACGTAATGAGCACCCCTGGTCTACGCCCAGCTTTAGCCGCAACATGTTTTGCGTTGAGGTGGTAACGAAGGGTGGAAGTGCTCCTGTGATAAGCGAACTCCTTCCTACATAAAGTATAAATAACACTATTTTTGTTTGTACTTCCATCTGAAAGTTTCTTATATTTAAATTTCCCATCCACCAGCGTAGCCTCTTCAGTCATCTCCATCATGATCATCTTATTGTGTGTCCATAATCTGTATGCCCGGAACTCGCGCACTGAGAAACATTCCACGGTGCAAAAGTGTCTCGTCCGTTAAATGCGTTAAAATGCGTTAATTTTTTTAGTGCGTTAATTTTCCTGTAATTAATTAATCGAAATTAACGCGTTAAAGTCCCACCACTAGTTTTTACCTATCTGCATATTTTCCATTAAGTGCATACACCCCCGCCTCTCACTGAAAAATGGTTTGATCCAGCACCGACTGTAGCCGGCTGGAACGCAGAAAAGAAAGGAAAAACATTTACCTGACGAATTTTAATGTTGCATTGTGTTCCAGGTTTGAAATAATTGAGGCTAAAGTACTTGAAAATGCTTGAAATTGTGACTACTTCGTTTCACAACAAATATTTGTCTCACTGAACAGTCCTCTTGTATTACGTTAACAAATACGAGCCTCTTGTAATTCCAGGAGGAAACATGAGAGAACGTGAAGACGTTAAGATTCGTTAAGACGTTAAGGGTGTTTTGAAAATAAATTATTTAAAACTATTAAATAATGTGATAAAAAGCGAATTATTTCGAATCATTATGAGTATATGTATAAATATTTAACTTAATTAAGTTTAACGTGCTGGGAAATACTGAAATGGACCTTGAAAGTGACGTACAAGTGCTTTAATTGCACCTTATAAGGGGTATGAACCCTGCAAACATGACTTTGTTCATCGCGCTGAGGGGCGGTGCGCGCGATGTTACAAAATTCGAGAGGTGCACGACCGCGAATCGACAGCGCGTGAGGCCCTCGCGCACAGGCGGAGCCACAGCGATTACAACATTTTCGCCGCACGGACCCTTGCGCCGCCTCAAATATAAACCAGTGAGCTGTCAGAAACAGCTTTTGATGTGTGGCTATAACACAAGGATTGTCTGCTACAGAGGAAATTCAAATGACGTAAGCCGGGTGAGGGGTGGGGCACAGGGGTGGGGAAACTTTCTTGTCCCGGGCCCCAGCAAGACTGTCTACGGGCCTGACCCTATCCATCCATCCATCCATTATCTGAACCGCTTAATCCCACTAGTCGGGGTCACGGGGGGGCTGGAGCCAATCCCAACATCTCCGGGCGAAGGCAGGGTACACCATGGGCAGGTCTCCAGTCCACCGCATGGCCAACACACACGCACGCACGCACTCACACCTACGGGCAATTTAGCATGATCAATCAACCTAACGCGCATGTCTTTGGACTGTGGGAGGAAACCGGAGTACCCGGAGGAAACCCACGCAGGCACAGGGAGAACATGCAAACTCCACACAGAGCAGCCCAGACCGAGAATCGAACCCAGACCGCCTCGCTGTGAGGCGACAGTGCTAACCACCACACCACCGTGCCGCGGCCTGATCCTAATACATATTAATTGAAAGTAATCACGAAACCTACAGGTATACCCCCACAAGAGGTATATTTATGGGTTCTAATAGGGAACCTGAGATCTTTAGAGATGGATTGTTTACTGTGGATGTGTTAGTGATGTTATCAGTTATCAACTGGATTTCATCAATATCTTGCCTAAGGAAAAGTCATTCAAGTGTTTTACTCTGAGCTAAGTTAGAATTATCCATCACGACCACCACATAAATCATTGTAAGTATGACTGTGCGTGTGTACTTTTGCAAACTGTGGCAGTGGTGAGATTTACAACCATTTTAAGGACATGAAAAGTGTCTTGGTGTGTGGGAGTTACACTGCTTTTGTCAGGCACTGACAAACTCCCCAAAATATATATTTGTATATATATTTATATATGTATTTCCCCCCACAGTAATGTGACATGGAACAGCCTGGCCATTCCTGACACACACTGCTCTCCAGATGGGGAGGGCTACCAGTGCCCTTTGGGCTTTAAGTGCATGGACCTGCAGGATCTGGGCCTGAGCAGACAGGAACTGGGCTATAGTGGCTTTAATGAGCTTGGTGAGTAGCAGCTATGTCGGGCTCTGCCTTCCTGGTGGCTTGAAATAAGCTGCCTCATATTAATTTCTCTGTAATTGTATCTTATTGAAATGCCCCCCCCCCCCCCCCATTTGTTCTTTGTTTTGGTTTTCTGTTTTTCATTTTTTGTCAGTGGTTATACTGAGTCTCCAACTGTTGCAGAAGATAAGGATACTGTAATACCCAAGTGTTTGAGAGTGTAAGTTACTTAGGTCAGTTTAGCGGCACATCAAATAAAAATAAGAGTTTTCCATGAAATGCACAGTACATATCTCTGTGAAGCCTGTTCACAGAGGCACAGATTCATCCTCACAAACAGAGCAGTTTATTTTTACCCCTTGATCTGATCTGAGTGTACCAGGGAGCAAAGCAGACAGGAGCTGTGAGTAAATCCGCTGGAGAAGGGCACAGAACAATGGCACTGCTCTTCCAATTGGCATGAAGGAAGGCTTTTTTGCCTTGCAAATGACCTAATAGTCTTTGAACTGCCAGACAGCACAGGATGGGGACCTCTTAAAAGTCTCTCTTCTGACATATCTAAACTCAGCCAGAACGAACAGGCCATGGTCACAGACTCCGCCATTTGAATGGACAGCCTCCAGCCATCGCTTTAGTGATTGCACAAAGTAATAACATGGTTATTAGACAACTTCTATGAAAGATTTTCTAAGAGGTATGTCTTGCTTTAAAATGCTCCTTTAAAAGTTTCAAATGTAGTCTGTTTTCTGTCCCTCTCTCCGTTTTTCCAATGTTTTCAGAAATGAACATCCACATAAAAAAAGTTAACTAAAACTAATGACACTTAACACAGCAATTGAGAGCAAGCGATTCTTAATTGTGTCCATTTAGTTCTTCTATTTAGTTTTTGTTTGTTTTTTTTTGCAGGACCACCTGTCGGTCTTTTCTCAAAGAAACATTTTCACTCACTGACTGCCAAAATCAGTCATATAACTGAGGAATTACTCTAACATTAGCTAGCTAGCAGTGAGCCATACCAATTTTTGGTGGTACCATAGATTACCATAAACTTATTTCCCTTAATTAGAACACTCCTGCCAAGAAGCTAAAGGAGGAATTTTCCACAGGCTTACCTTTGATATCGTCAGCCAATCACAGACGCTTGTGTTAAACGTATCAATGATGTGTAACGTCCGGGTGTAGGAGGCAGGCACCAAGACGATTACGGTGAACATATAACTTTTATTACAAGTAGACGTATAAGCTCCGGATGGAGTGTGAGCAGCACTAAATCACACTCACGCAGACACGTAGCTTTAGACAAAGTAAGTAAGTAAAGTAAGTAAAATACATTTATATAGCACTTTTCACAGGCACAAGCCACAAAGTGCTTTACAACGGAAAATAAAATAAAATAAATCAAAGACACAAAAACACACACTATAAAACAGAAATAAAATACAGTGTACAAGGTCAACGGCTGCAACCTCCACCACTAACTAAACGCCTGCGTAAAAAGGAAAGTCTTTAGCTGTTTTTTAAAAGTATCTACAGTGTCAGCTGATCTTAAATGTGGAGAAAGTGTGTTCCACAGTTTTGGAGCAACCACCTTAAATGCTCGGTCTCCACGAGTCTTTAGACATGAGCGTGGTTTACTGGTTTACTGATTCTTGACTGATGGAACGAGTGAGCGTCGTTCTTTTTGGACAGAGAGGGTCAGTATCAGTACAAAGACGAGCACAAGACACTGCGCGAACGCACATTAAATAGGTGATTAACACAGACCCGCGTGATCTCGAGACAAGGCACAGGTGCGACTACGAACACACTCACGAACAACCCACACCCACGGAAGTACTAATATGGACATAACAGCACGCAGACGACGTAGCGGCACGCCCACAGGAAAGGGTCCGGGACTGTCACCGTAACAGAACCCCCCGCCAGGGGCTCGCTACTCCCGGAGCGTCCCGCACAGCTGAAAAGCCCCGAACCTACACCGACGGGCAGGTCCGGAGCCGCCGGGATCACGAGCCTCCGAGAGCCGTCTCCCCCGATGGAGGGAACCGCCACGAACAGCCCTAGTACACCCTCCCTGGGAAGACAGGGGAAAATACATTAAACAATGGCACGGTCACAAACACGCACACGGGAACATTAAACACGAAGGGCACAAAAGGGAACAGGGGGTTCGGGAGAAACACTGGGACTGACAAAAACACAGGTACACCGACATACATCCCCGGAGCCCGGCCTCCCGCCTTGAACAAAGCCTGCAGAGGCGAGAAAGCTCCGGGGGCTGGAGACACGGCTGAAGGCAGGTCTCCCTCCGCCTGTGCCGCTCCTTCCCCGCTAGGTGCCGCACGACTGGCGGACGCGCTAGGTGCAGCGCGACTTGCAGACCGCTGGGGGGCAGCACGACTGGCGGGTCTCGCGGCGGTCTTCCTCCCCGGTCCGCGGCTCCCTCCTCCGGGAGTGCCGTAGTGGCTTGCCGCATGGTAAACCTGCCGGCGCTCCTTCCCTCTCTCCGGGGACCCCCCGCGTGAAGCACTTCCGGTACCAGGCCAGCCTCCCCTGGATCCAGTAGCGGGGGTGGTGTCCATGGCAGGGTGTTTTTTTCCCTCCACATGCGCACCGCGGATTGGCGGAAGTGTTTTGCCATCTCCGTGTCTTCCGACTCTCGAGCCGCGCAGAGCATATACGCGCAGATGGGGTGTTGCTTCATCTCCTGCTCGGTGACGGGGGCTTCGGGGCGTCGGACTGGGGAAGAGCCGTGGTGACGCCGGCTACTTCTCTTCCCCCTCGGTGCACGGGTGGCGTATCCTGGGATTCTTTTGTGGCTCGTCTTTCTGTAACGTCCGGGTGTAGGAGGCAGGCACCAAGACGATTACAGTGAACATATAACTTTTATTACAAGTAGACGTATAAGCTCTAAGATGGAGCGCGAGCAGCACTAAATCACACTCATGCAGACACGTAGCTTTAGACAAAGACGAGCTCAAGACACTGCGCGAACGCACATTAAATAGGTGATTAACACAGACCCGCGTGATCTCGAGACAAGGCACAGGTGCGACTACGAACATGCTCACGAACAACCCACACCCACGGAAGTACTAATATGGACATAACAGCACACAGACGACGTAGCGGTACGCCCACAGGAAAGGGTCCGAGACTGTCACCGTAACATGATGTCATAACGTAACTCTCTTAAACCTATGTCGTACACAATGAAGATGGCTCAGGTCGCATACTGAAATATTTAATGGAAGCCAATAATTAATAATAATTCATAAATAATTAATTTGGTGTCATCCACGTATCTTTTGCATACTGAAAGAAAATCATTTAGGTTGAATGCTGCATATGCCATGCTGACTTTGGTGAGTAGTATGTAGTAGGCTATTTTGAACAAAGCCTATAAAGCAGGAGTATCTAGTTATATCTACAGAGGGTCAGTATGGCTGCAGGTTTTTGTTCCTAACGAGCAAGAGTACGCTTTATATTGTACTGGTTAATAGTTGGTCAGGCCTCCAGCAGCTCAAGTGTATGTCCTGTAGCCACACGGCAGCTTTGGGTTCTGCCACACCCAGGCTGCGGCGCTCAGACTACATTAGTTGAGCCATTACGTACAGCTCTAAATGACACCAGAACTTTTATACTTATGTATAGTATAGTATAATATACTTATATGTATATTCTACATACTCATTAGCCATTTACCTACGCCAGTTTAATTGTGACCTATACCTTTAAACATTTGCCAGACTTAACCATTAATTAAATCCCCACAGACCCCCACAGTCAATTAAACATTACCCATTAATTTTATACCAAATACCCTACAGCTAAATCACATATACCCATTAATTAAACCCTAAATAGCCCTGCAGCCAATTAACACTTACGTTATTTACACACTAAATATCCCCACACATACCCATTAATTAAACACTAAATACTCCCACAGCCAATTAATACTTACCTGTTATTTACACATTAAATACCCCCACAGCCAATTAAGTTACCCATTAATTAAACACTGAGTACCACCATAGCAAATTAAGACTTGCCTATTATTTACACATTAAAACCCCCACAGCCAATTAACAATTATCCATAAATTACACAGTAAATACTCCCACATCCAATTAACCTTTATCCATTAATTGCACATAAAATACCCCCATAGCTAATTAACCCTGGACGATTAATATAATTCTTATGTTGTACACAGTCTATATTTGTGCAGACAGTTAACAGCAGTGATGTGAGATGTAAGAAGAGATGTTATTTTAAGGTACACGAAGGGAAACAAGGATGCACAGGTGCACACATAGCACGTAGATATGGCGTCACATTTTAGTCGAGCAAAGATTTGTTCACATTCATTGTGATGTCATGTGGCTTTGAAGATATGTGACTTCGTAGCATAGCAGATGTTTTCATTCACTAACTTATCCTTACTTCCAGGAAGTTTTCATAACTTTCTGGTAGTAATGCCACCTTAATTTTGTAATTTTATGCTTTTATAATTGAAATATTATGTTTTTATTGGATTTTTATTATTTTATTCTCAAAAAATTATGACTTTATACTTTCAAATACTACAACCTTATTCTCAATATTTTTTTAACAGTAGTCATAAAATGCCATCACAATATGGATGATTTTTTCATTAATAGCTGGTGACTTTTTATGTAAGAGTTGTCAAATATAAGATCCCAAACATTAGCAACACATTATTAACTGTTTGATAACCAGAGGTGGGCATTCCTGGTTCAGAAAGTAAAAGTCCTCACCAGGATTTTGCTCAGGCTTCTTGGACTGTGTTGATTCCACTCATTTTACCTGGCCTGCACCAATTAGAAAATCCAGCAAGCTTGAGTAAAATCCTGGGAAGGAGTTTTACATTTTGAACCTGCCCACCTCTGTTGATAACATAGTTTTGTAGAGCGTGATACATAAAACACATTGCCCATATGATTTGTAACCGGGCCTTTTGCAGTCTGCTCTACCTCTGAGGTGGTTTCCAATTCCAGCAAGGATTTTTTAATTTACTCCAACATTACCACTTCTTGTGGCACCACACAGTAGCTAGCAATACAGAACACCAGCGGTTTGTGTGTTTAGCTAGCAGATGAGCTGGAAAACATGAACAGGTGCAGGGATATGTGGAGAACAAGGCGGTAACTGTTTGCATATTCATAGCTCTGCACATACCAAAGGCAATGGTGTAGACTTGTATCTAAGTCAGTTTGCCAGCATTAGGGTTTTTTGTCTATAATTTATTAAAAGAGAGGAACTTGAACTGCTTTTTTGGTCCATTCCAGTTGACATTGAACTGAGTAATGTGGTCCATTACCTAAACGGAGTTGTAAATTACTAGCATTTAATGTGACTTGTAACAAAGGCAGCTATTAGGAAGCCAAGAGGCTGTTTATTGAATGGCTAGCTCACTATGTCATTGATCAGTTACATGTTCACCTATCAATGGTATATGGACACTGTATTCTATCCCCCGGGGAAAAGCCTACAGTGTAATTAGCTATCTTAATTTCTCAAGGATATTAGTCTTGTTATGTGTGCTACTGCCTCTCCATTTCTGAAACGTGCACATACTATCCAAGGGAATTCATGATTAACATTTACTGTTAGCTGTGGCTCTAACTAACAATTGCAGAGCCGAAGCGTTTTTCTCTGCAGCGAGACACAGACGGCCACTCAAATTGTGCTTCCTTCAGAGGTTTCTGAGAGTTTCAGATGTTGTGTTGTTGGCGTATGTGTGAAAGATGGTCTGAAGCAAATGATGGTCTGGTAAATCTCGGCCTGCCCAGTTGTCTAGTCCATTTTAAAGCTGCAAGCTGTATTTCTGACACTATTCCTTACTTAAGCACTTTCGCTAGCCAACATTATATTGAATTAATCCTTTTTTTTTAGTTGTTTTTTTATAACTCTGGTCTTAGCAATTAATCTCTAAGTAAATTTAAATGTGGGTTTACGCACCAGCTGCCTTCCACTGTGAATTATCTAGGGCAGAGAAATACTTTGTAGTGTTTCCATATAGGTTTAAGAAAGTACAGGGATGCTTCAGAGATTTAAACCCCTGTGTGCTTCTCGGTTCCTTCTATTTCAGTCAAGTAGGTTTATAATTTTTGTGAATTTTTGTTACAACAGGGGCAGTATGTTCTTAGGTCTTTATGACTGGGATCTTTCATTTTGGTCTTTGTAATGAAGGTGGCATTAGTTGGCTTAGAGGGTGCCCAGGGGGCTTGTGTGAAACAGAACTGTGCAGCGGACGCCCTGCTGGCCTACGGCAGCCGCAGCACAGCACGCTAAGACGGAGTCGTGCTGAACACTAGTCCAGAAATGACCTTGTTCTCTTCACTCGCGAAATGCAGGTCTGTCTGCGTTATGCCTGACATAGTTGTCATGCTCCTGGAATATTTGACCGACCATGTTAGATTAGTGCATTATTACTTGGCCAGAGCTTTGATGTTCCACCAGGTTCACTGGAAAAATGCTCGAACTAAATGGAACACATTCCAAGGGTTGAGGGTTGCTTTCTCCATGTTTACATGCTTCTCCATAGTCCTGTTTAAATCCTTTCGTGGACAAGGTAGCTTACTAAATACACTATAAAAGAGGCATATTATTAAACATGTAGTTTAATAATATTTTGTTCAAGATGTGTTTAGGCACAGAGTTTGAGCAGTGAAGCGCTGTCGTGCAGTTTGGGTGCTGCCGAAGCTTATTTTAGAGGGCTGGATTACATTCAAAAGGGACACACAATTTTTTCATACCCAACACCTGATGAGGTGCGGTAATGCCAAAAGCTTTTGTTTACGTCTGTTTTTTTTTTTGTGTCTAGCCCAGTTTGGGGGCACTGGAGCGTTCTCCCATCTGGGTTTCTCCTGCTCTTCCTCTCCAGGAACCAGCATCTTCACCGTGTACGAGGCTGCCTCTCAGGAGGGCTGGGTCTTCATCATGTACCGCGCCATCGACAGCTTCCCGCGCTGGCGCTCATACTTCTACTTCATCACTCTCATCTTCTTCCTCGCTTGGCTGGTCAAGGTGTGATGTCCTTCATTCTTTCAAGTGCACCTGTATTTACAGCCATGTAAAAGGCAGGGTAGGGCCGCCCAGGCTATATACAGCCCGTGACGTGTTTAAGGTGACGGCCGCTGTTCTTTCTGTCTTCTTGACTACACTCGTTTCCTTACTTGCTTATTGCATTTTGTGTTGTAATACGAGCTGCAGGGTGATGTTGGCATGGATGTAAGTGTCATGCTCTGGACTGTATGGATATGCACTAGAAGATATAACATAGCTCTTGCAATAAAATGGTGCGGCAAAGCCAGGAAAGTTTGCTTTCCGTGTGGTTGGAACAGTAGTGCTTCTTTCCTGAGAGAAACCTTTAATTTAACGGTGTGTGTGTGGTGTTTTCCTCCAGCCAGGGAAGATATCGCTCATCTTTCCATAACCCAATAATATTTACAGAGGAGAGACGAAACTGCACATAAATCGTGTTGGGCCATAAAGCAATGTGGGCCAGTAAAGTATCGGGGCCCGTCGTCTAATTATCCCGTGCGTTTGTCTTCAGAACGTATTCATAGCTGTGATCATCGAGACGTTTGCTGAGATCCGAGTGCAGTTCCAGCAGATGTGGGGGTCTCGGAGCAGCACTACCTCCACAGCCACTACACAGGTACACTTTAACTCTCCTCATTTAGTGCCCTCTCAAACACGGAAATAAAGAAGTGCCTCTACATACCTCTCAGGTAGAGAAAAAGCATTTATTCATTTGGCCCAGCAGTGCTATTGTGGTAAAGGTATTTCTTATGAAAGACCATAGAATGTGCTGCCCATTATGTTCGAAGAATTGAAATGTGATTTTTTTTCAAAGGGGAACTGTCTGTCAGACTAATAGGAAATGAAATGAAAGAAATAATGGAATGTTCCTCTTCGCAATATTTCTTCACACACGTTTATCAAAAAAGTGGTAATTAGTAGTAATTACCTGCTAATAATGGTAATTAAAAGTGATTGTATGTAGTAGTTAAGGAATACCCCAAGGGGGAAGTATTACAGCGTTCCCCCCACCCTGTGGTTTTGTTTCTTCCTCTGATTTTGTGACGTGTGTCATGTGTCTACAGTACAACCTGAGTGACAAGCAACAAACATTTTTTTCTACCAATAATTAAATGCGTAAGCATTATCATAAACTTGAATGATAATGTTGAATAAATATGGAAATGCCTCCATGCTGAGTAAGTCGCTGACTGAGAAAACATACAAACAACAGCAACAACAAAAAACACATATTGTTTGAAGTCAGTAAAAAAGGCCCCATTCCAAACACATCATTTTACAATATATCCACACACTAGCACACCTTTAAGTGCTTTAACAGGTTTTTTTAATGAGAGCAGTGTCAGCTGTAAGGGTTTAGCGTCCCTGCCCCTTAGCAGGCAAAAGCATCTGACTTTATTTCTGAATAAATCTGCCTGCTTGTCAGGTTGAGGTTTCCTGACAGCACCTGGGTGGCTAGCAGATTGTAAGGGGGGGTCTTGGCGGAAGGAAGCTTTTCAAGTGAGAGAAAGACAACGAGAGAGGAAGTGAAGGTTTCGTTTGTGCATGTGCACGTGTGGGTGTGTGTGTGGTGCAGTCAGCCAGTCTGAGTGTGGAGTGTTTAAAACCTGCTCTGCGCTGTTGTCTGCCTGGTGGGTGTTAGATCCTACTTGAGCATGGAGGGAACTCATTAACCCTTAACTCCAGTCTGCCGTCTGACCCCGGCAAGGGCCCGAGGGAAAGAGCTGTCTGTGCTCACGTCATTTCCGCCATTATCTGTCAGATTCCCTTCATGGGATGTTTGCATTAACTTGAGGGAATAGAATAAAAACTGATACATGGAAATGTCTCGACCCTGGGGTGAAACTGCAGACCAGGACCTGACGCTGGGTTACAACCACGACCATGAGGGCTGGAAGCTTCGAGTGCCACAGCGTGACACACCTACCCAGCGAATGCTGCGCACACACTGGAAATCTGGAGCGGGGGCTTGGTGTGAAAGCTGCATGGCATTCGTGTGATTTGAAGCCTAGTGCCAGAGCCGGTGCCAGGGCCGCGTTGGAGCGGCGTTGGAGCCACAGCCCGGGGGTCGGCATTAACAGCACTGCCAGCCCAACAGCCCACCTTGGTGCCAGAAGACCGGGAGGTCCCGGCTATGCTTTTACGGATGCAGACAGATACGCCAGCTTCTCCCTCTCTGCAGCATTTAGACGCTGGTATCAGAAAAGGCTTGAGAGCAAAAAGAAGGAGGAAGGAAACGTTATGAGAATTATGAGTTTGTTTAATATAAATAAGCCATATGGCAACAGTAGTCTATGAACTAAGTCACTCAGTAGTCTGTTCAGCTTCCTAAACCAAAGTTTAAACCAAAGAGAAAACCTAAAATAATAAAGTAAATATTATTCAGGGGATTATGAAGTCAGGCTCTCTGTGCTGCTGCCTAGCCCACTGCCTTTTTATAACTCAGAATTGATTCCTTATCTGTCTTGGGACAACACACACTATAATGTGTTTAACCCTTGAATGCTGTCTGGGGGCCTGATGTAATGTCAGAGGTTAAGGGGTTCCGTGTGGCCTTGGTCTTCAAGAGAAGAAAAATCAGAGGAATGTAGGATGGAGTCCAACTTGGCCATTTCCTGAAAAACACACTGTGTCAGGCACAAAATACCACGGGGGCCCTAAAGCTTTCTGTACTAGTTTTAAGCTCAATTTAAATAATACCTCTTTTGGTAAATCTGACCAACTGCTCTGTGCTTTTTCTGTGCTCTTTTTTTCGCTCATATATGTTTAAGGACTCTTACAAACAAAACATGGACATGAGCTAGTAATGCATTTCGTAGAAAGTGTTTTATTTTGCCTATGATTTGATGTCGCATTTATTTGCCCCTTAAAATGAGATACTAATGCCGCCTTAAAACCAATTGGCCTTTCTGTACCTGTGAAACTCAATTTTAATTGAACTGCTTAAGTCTTCTGTTAGAAGGAAAAGCAATTAGTTGAACACATAGCTGTCATTTACTGGGTGTTAAACAAAAGGCTTGGGTTGCCTGTAATCCAAAGGAAATAAAGGAAATAAAATTTAAATAAGTTGGACCTTGGGGTCTGTGGGATGCACTAAAATTTTCGTCTCTATTATTATATAGAAGAAAATTAATGAGGCCTCTTAAGAAGATTAGTGCATGAATGAATGAGTGCTTAAATGAAGATATGAGAAACTGTTGTTCAGATTTCTTGAACTTCTTGAGCGTAAATTAGGTAATCTTTTCATCTGTTAAAGTATAAAGCCAATACTTAATGTCAGGAAATAATACCCTGGCATGGTGTTTGGAGCATCCATGGCATCCTTAAAAAGCCAGAAATGTACCACTTCACCAAAGCCATGTGTGAGAGGCCATGTGCTAAACTTGATCAAAACTAAATCATTCAAGGGGAGTGTGGTACACGTGCACCAGCGTGGTATACGTGCACCAGCGTGGTACACGTGCACCAGCATGGTACACGTGCACCAGCGTGGTCTGTTGTGCTCAGATCAACTGGCACATAATGCTTCACAACTCAGACATCATCAGTCTTGGATCGAGTTTACCACTGTTTTTGTAAATCTGGATTAAAATAGGTTTGTATAATCATAAGGTAGCCATAAACTGGAAATGAATCAAGGTTCTTTTAGAGCATAAGGTATGTCTGTTAAGGGACATTCTTACCTTACAGACTACAGGACTTCCATAAGAGAATAAGATACTTCTGATAGAGGTCAGGATACTTTTATAAACAGCCATGGTAATTCCATTAAAGGTTAAAGTACTTCGGTTAGAAGCTACGGTACTTCTGCTAGAGGTCAAGGTACTTCAGTTAGACACTCTGGTACTTCCATTATTATTCAGCTTTTGCACATTGCTGTCAGACAAATAGTTCTGACCTCTCACATATTCAGCGGACAGATGCACAAAGCTTTTTTCACCATGTTTCAAAGGCCAACCTGCATCCTGTGATGGATAAATACAGTTCCCGGGTACATGTACACACAAACACACACACACACACACACACACACACACACACACACACACACACACACACACACACACACACACACACACACACACACACACACACACACACACACACACACAAACTGTTGAATGCTCATTAGATTTGCAAGATGCATAATAAACAAAAAAAAATCTAAAGAACAAACAACAACCCTATTGATTACTGACAACATGTTTTTGCAACTCTAAAAATAAAGTGACATCTTGAGAAGAAACAGGAGAGTTCCATGTTTGGAGCAGTGAATGCAGGAGTGAGCACGTTAGCACAAGTGTAGTGTACTGCATGAGATCATATTTATGTTTGTCATTTTATAATTGGCTCCTTATCTAAAGGTGCACAACCACCCTCTGAACACCTAAAGCTTTCATTTTCACACAGAGCATAGTTAAGGTTGTTAAGATGATTCTCCCTCAGTATTACTGTCGTACAGCTGCACGTGGGCACCGTATTCGGTTATGCACCTACATACTGTATAACGTTCAGTGCAATAATGCAAATTCCAACATATTTACCGTACCTGACATGAAATTTCGGGGAACAAGTCTTCCATGAGTTCAGTAAGGTGACAGAGAACAGAAAACACTACTCACACAAAAAACTGAAAAAGTACATATGATTGCCCCCATATTCTTCAGAGTCATTGTGCTCTTAATGAAATTAAATTAACACAAAGCTACACAGACACAAAGAGCTTACCCTATCTGGAGTGGGAAACAGGTTAGCTCAATCCATATTAAATTGTGATGAATTTGCTAAGATGTCTTTGCTTACGTGGATTTAAAATTATAAAAATTATATTCAAATTTGGCTTATCTTATTTTTCTTGTGGAGCTCTGTGGTTGTGTCTGAACATGTGGTCTAGAGAATATAAGACTACTGTACTACTGTACAATACAATATTTGACTAGTGTGAAAACACAACATTAGGTTCTTGACTAAAAAAAATTCAGTTTGTATCTGAATGTCAACTTGGTGCAAAAAATAAAATAGAAAAAAAGAAATGCAAAATTACTATGCACATACAATTGATTTATCTCAAGTCCAACTATGCAGGCAACTGCTTTGTGAGAACTAGCGGCTTATTGTGGTATTGGAAAAATGTGCTACATGTGGTCCTGGAGTCAGGCTCTCTATATGCTACTTGTAGATGTTGTAACGTAGACTTGGTGTTTAAGCTGCTGTTGTAAGGGTGGTGTCAGGTAAGGGCAGTGGTGTTGGAGCATAGTGGTGTACAGTGGTGTTGGAGCATGGTGGTGTTGGAGTATGTTGGAGTATGGTGGTGTTGGAGTATGGTGGTGTGCAGTAGTGTTGGAGTATATTGGAGTATGGTGGTGTTGGAGTAAATTGGAATATGGTGGTGTATGGTGGTGTTGGAGGATGGTGGAGTATAGTGGTGTTGGAGTATGTTGGAGTATGGTGGTGTTGGAGTATGGTGGAGTATGGTGGTGTTGGAGTATGGTGGAGTATGGTGGTGTTGGAGTATGGTGGCATATGTTGGATTATGTTGGAGTTTGGTGGTGTTAGAGTATGGTGGAGTATAGTGGTGCTGGAGTATGTTGGAGTATGGTGGTGTTAGAGTATGGTGGAGTATGGTGGTGTTGGAGTATGGTGGAGTATGTTGGATTATGTTGGAGTATGGTGGTGTTGGAGTATGGTGGTGTGCAGTGGTGCTGAAGAATCTTCACATCTGTCACTTTGTCCTTGCCTGGTTCTCACAAACAGAAACGTTTATTATGTTCAATCAGAACAAAGTGCATTTCATTCGGCTTTAGAATGCTGAACTCATTCAAGCACAGTCTGTATTTTATTTACAAGAGCAAATTCGGCCTGAGTGCAGATGCGAGTGCCTTTGAATAGCAGTTGCATACGGCCAGAGAAAACTCCATTTTCCATCTCTGCTCCACATGGATTGATCTTCCATCTCTGCTCCCAGATGGCTTTCCTAGGGCTTTTCTCTCTGTCTGTGTAGATTTATGAAGCATTCACATTCTGAAACATGTGAAAAGATACTTTCAAAATATTGATGCCAACAGCACTTGACCTCAGTGTGTGCTGATAATCTACTGCAAGAAAAAAATTCCCTTTGGTTTTACTCTAGTATACTAGCACACGCTGTACACTAGTTCCACATGATTTTTTAAATATTTTTCTTCTTCCATGACCTACGCATCAGTGTCATTTCAACAACTTGGCACAATATATTTATGTTCAGACTTGAATGTATTAAATTAAAATTTTTATATATTTATGTAAGGCTTGTTCCTGTTATTACGCATTTATGAGTGTTTTAAGTCTTTAATGAGAATGCAGTGGAAGCTGAACGATCACTGCATAGTTATGCTTATTTCTTTGAAATATGCAATCAAATATGCTTTACATTGTTTGCTATACAGCATTTAAATGGCTCTCAGTGTGGTGTTTATCTGGGGAATGCCCAATTATTTAACATAATTACGATCAAATGTGTAGGTAATTATAATCAGTACCTGTTGTTGCAGACTTTCCCACTGTTTCTATGCGTGTGTCTGACTCTCTCCCTCTCTATCCTCCTCACTGTCTCTGTCTCTCTCCCTATCTCTCCACCTCTCTCCCTCTCTATCCTCCTCACTGTCTCTGTCTCTCTCCCTATCTCTCCACCTCTCTCCTTCTCCCCCTCTCTGTCTCTCTCCTCCTCTCCCCTTCTCTCTGTCTCTCTTCCTCTCTCTCTCATCATCTTTCTCCCTCTCTCTCCATCTGCCTCTCTCCCTCTCTCTCTGTCTCTCTCTTCCTCTCTCCTCCCTCTCTCTGTCTCTCTCCCACTCTATCCTCCTCTCTGTCTCTGACTCTCTCCTTATCTGTCCATCTCTCTCTCCCTCTCCCCCCTCTGTCTCTCTCCTCCTTCCCCCCCCACTCTCTCTCTCTCTCCCTCTCTCTCCCTCTCTCTCTTCATGGAGGACAGATGTTTCACGAGGACGCGTCTGGAGGATGGCAGCTCGTGGCGGTGGATGTGAACAAGCCCCAGGGCCGTGCGCCCGCCTGCCTCCAGGTACCAGACATGCGGATTAATGGCAGTGACGCCCCTGGACGTCAGCCCGCCCCCGCCACGCTCGGCCTGCCACATCTAATGGCACGCCGTACTGTGGGGGTGCGGCGGGAAGCCCCAGGCAGCTGCTGCACAATGGCCACATTTAGTTCTCGCAAGAACTGGCTGGGATCCACTCGACACGGCACGACTAGGCTGTGGAATTAACGCTGCCAGGATCCCTTTCTTTCTCTATATGAGCTGCATTTGAGTTGTTCCGGTTTTAGCCTAAATGGTATTTCAATTTGGCACGTCACTCTGCCACAGAGCCGAACCTTAAAAGTGAGCTTATCGTCAAACAGCTTTAATGGTCATGTTTAAGGGTGTGTTAATATGATTCGAACCTGACGTTTGAGTGACGTGCTGTTTGTGTTTATGGTGGGGTGGGGGGGGGGGGGGTGATGAACAGTGTTTGAATGGCATTTTAATGAGAATGGCTTTGTGATGGCTCATTGTGGTGAGAGAGTATGAGAGGCAGCCGTAAAGCTGAACAGCTGGAGATGGTTTAAGATGTTCCAGCTTCGATGTCATTGTCACACGAACTGTGGCGTATTTCCAGGTTCCAGCTGCAAGACCTTCCTATGGGGCTGCCCCCTCACAGTGATGCAGCCGTGGGCAGGTGTCAATGACACGCGCTCACCGTCGCCTCGCAGTTGATTAATCGTACATATTCATATTAACGTGTCATGCTGCTCCGTGATTTATGGACACAATCAGGGGCGAGAGTGTAGACCGTGGCGTGGTCACATGTTGTTGAACAAGTCCAGCTTGAAAACACCAGAAGCTTCGGAGACAGTAGGACAAAAGAAGCCGCGTGCACTCTGATGCTGAAGAATGACATTTAATGACATTTCTGGATACAGGTGACTTTGAAAAGATCTCATTACAAAAAGGAAAGCTATTGTGTTTTCTCAGAGAGAGAGAGAGAGAGAGAGAGAGAGAGAGAGAGAGAGAGAGAGAGAGAGAGAGAGAAAGAGAGAGAGAAAGGCAAAGAAAGAAAGCACTCTTTTCAAGTGGGCAAAGGTGTAGTTCATCACACAGTTCAATCACAGGGGCTTTCAGCACAAGCCAGTGGTCTGTGAACCATGATTGAAGAGTCATGTCAGGAACAGCAGACAAATGAACACTGTCTCCTGTTTCCTTCTGTCTAGATATGGACACATGTTTCAGCTTGCTTTCTCTCTTGTAAAAGTGATGTTAAAGTCAAAAGCCAAAGTATATTTCGTTGCCATATTCATTGTTCACATTTATACAGTAGAAATGAATTGGGCTGGGTTATAGTGCAACATGAAACAATATCTTAATATACAGGGACAGCAAGCAGCTGACAGACAACTGAAATAATACTGAGGCAAACATCCTGTCTGGATTGCATTGTAATATGATACTAGTGTAAATAGCCATTGTTAAAGTGTGACAGGCAATAGACTGTGCAAAAAATATTGTTAAAAGTCCAAATTAAAACACATCTTTGAGGTGGGGGGGGGGGGGGGTGTATTGGGTGGTTGTGTGGGGGTGGGGCGTGATTTGATGTTGGCTGAGTTTATGAAGAAACCAAAGGGAGTTCAGAAGTGATGTGTGATGTGCGTTCTTTAGACGGCTAGTGCCAGCCTGGATGGGGTTGGTGACACTGGAGACCTTTCTCATACAGGATCTCATATG
Organism: Brachyhypopomus gauderio; assembly: GCF_052324685.1. Taxonomy (NCBI): domain Eukaryota; kingdom Metazoa; phylum Chordata; class Actinopteri; order Gymnotiformes; family Hypopomidae; genus Brachyhypopomus; species Brachyhypopomus gauderio. The sequence goes on from NC_135214.1 coordinate 4,691,299, forward strand.
GATGTCAGAGTCAGTGGGAGTGGTGACCCAGCGATGCCCTCAGTCTGTTTGGCCAGGGGAGCTAGGCTTTGATCTGAGCAAGGTTTCACCACACCATACCGCTCGGGAGGAACCGACCATGTTGGACAGGTCTGTGAAAGGGTGGCTAGACCAGCCACGCTGACCTGAGGTGACCTGGGTGTGCTGCTGCTCTGGAAGGAAAACCTCTGGAGAAGGATATTCTCAGATTTGGGCAGAGGCCAAAGACTGTCCTCTTCTCCAGGTGTCCCACAGCTCAATGGAGAGCAGTGCAGACAGTGGTCCTGTTACATTGCTGTTTTCAACATGGCCTTGTTGATATGCCACTATAACCCAGTGGGCACAGCTGTGTGCCATGTACAGCACAGACGAGGATGATAACGAGAAAAGTGGATTTTTCAGTACAAAGTGCCATTGCCATTGGCAGCAAGCACAAAGCAATCTCCTCTGCGATATTGCTTTACTGAATTGTGGGCATCACACCTGTGACGGGCAGGGTGAGCGAAAATAAATGGAAGCGATCACGCCAAGTCTCAGGGAAATAGGATGGTTTAATATGTAAAGTGCGCAAACCAAAACCCGTGAACTGATCCGAATTAAGGATATAATAACCAGCAGTCAACTGGTACAAAGACAAGACATATATAGACGAACAAACGACCCTCAGGTGAGACGGATCGCGGGCTCCGCCCACCTGAGGGACGAACACAACGCCACACCCACAGGACAAGCTGCTGCTGTAGACGGGGGCGACCAGTAGGGGGCCGCCGTACCGTGACAGATCCCCCCTCCAAGCCGCACTCCCCTCCACCGGCTGTGCGGCCTACAGCAGCAGCACACAAAACAAAGGGGCAGGCAGGCAGGGACAAGGGACACACCCCCTGTAGTCCCGGAGCTGAAACACAAAACAAACACAGGTTAGCTCACCTACCTGGGTGGGACCCTGGACCGACTGGGCCGTCAACAAGACAAAACCACGCCCCGGTCGGTCACAGGGCCCTCACGCCCTAACCGGCCTTAAGCCGCATAGCCCCACAGGTGCGAGGACGGCGGGCCATGGCTCCGTGTCCGTCCGGGGTGTATGTGTGCAGGTTACCTCCCTGGGGCGTGGCTAAGTCACCTCCTGGACCTACCTCCTCCCGGAGCTGGCCCCTGCCTTCTGCTAGGGGCCACCCCAGCCTCCTGGGGAGTCAGCCCCAGCCGGAGCCTGACTTTACGAGGTGGACTCCTCCACCAAACCCAGGAGCGCCAGAGACCGAGGCCCAGAGCACCCTTATCGCGGGCTGGGGAACAGCCCCCAAGGGCCTCCTGGTCACCCCGAGCAGGAGGGAGGATCTCCATCCTCAGCAGGAGCTCTTCGGACCAGAGCCCTATCGTCCCCAAACATCCGGGGGCCCCAGTCCTCTAGGGAGGGGCTCTTTCCGACCGGGCTCCGGTCACCCTACAACATAAGGGGGCTCCTGCCAGCTGGAGACCCCCACAAGGTCCAGGACTGCCACGATCCACCACCAGGGAGAAGCACCTGCACATAAAACACAAAAAGCACACACACCCACACACACCAACACAAAACACATACGCGCACTTACCCTGATCCCCCTTACAATGGGGGAGGGGTCTCCGTCTTAGCAGGGGAGTTCCACCTGCTCAGGAGAACCCCCCACGTTCCTGGTCAGGGCCTCCCTTAGGAGCGACGCCCTCCGTGCCACTCCCCGTGGCACGGGACCATCACTGGTCCACCCCCACACACACACTCAAGGGGGAGGAGCATGTGTGGAATTACACACAACAGTTCACAAGCACGCTAGGACAAAAACACACAAAGACTAGACAAAAGCACGGTGGAAAACGGCAAACGGACAGGACACACACATGCGCGCTCTACACAAACAGTGGTGACGCGCCGCTCAAGTTCGCAGTCGCTCCCCACATAAAACACTAGACACACGGGGGAGCGAGGCGACCGTGACGAGCGGCGACAGCGTCACACACAACACATTTAACAATTAACACACGCGAGCGCCGCACAACGTTCCATGCATCCGTTCACTGACGCACACACACATGCACACACAAGTGACCACACAACACGAAGAGCCCGACCGGGGTCGATTGCCCTGGTCACCGCCGTGCTGCACACACACACAACGTTTCAGCACAGCGGGGCTCTTCAACAACAAACAAAACACCACGCAGACAAACACTTACCACGAGACATGACCACGAACGAAGGAAAAAGCAAAGGAGACTGGCGGCTTCCGAAGGTGGCTGGTTATTCTGTGACGGGCAGGGTGAGCGAAAATAAATGGAAGCGATCACGCCAAGTCTCAGGGAAATAGGATGGTTTAATATGTAAAGTGCGCAAACCAAAACCCGTGAACTGATCCGAATTAAGGATATAATAACCAGCAGTCAACTGGTACAAAGACAAGACATATATAGACGAACAAACGACCCTCAGGTGAGACGGATCGCGGGCTCCGCCCACCTGAGGGACGAACACAACGCCACACCCACAGGACAAGCTGCTGCTGTAGACGGGGGCGACCAGTAGGGGGCCGCCGTACCGTGACAACACCAGAATCGCTTAACAGTCCAAAATATATTTAGTTACAGATTTAAGTTCAAATACTAATTTGTTAAACAAAGTACACGTGTGGCAGTTGGCAGTGTACATAATCAAACCATGATAACTATGGTTTAGGTCAGCCATAAATTTTAGACAGTGTAGAACTCAGAAAATCAAGTGTTATGTTTTTGAAATATGAAACATTTTCATTACTTCTCGTTAGTCTTTACCACAAATCCACAAATGAAATGTGGACATTGATTCCACTTTGTTTGGTTTGTGTGACATCGTCAACAACCTTTCATACATTTCAGTTTGATCTCAATGCTCTAAAGGATCATCTAACAAATTATCACATGCCGTCACGGAGCACGTGCAGAAAGGATGAAGAAACACAAGTCTTGTGCAATGTGAATTTAATGGCATACAAAGTGCTCAAACAAAAAACCCGTGACAATAAAGCACAAGACGTATATACACAAGGACAAACTACAAGGGCGATGCAAACCCACTAATAGGTAACACCCATCTGAGGGGCGGGGACACAACATGACAACACAAACACCGCTGCAGCTGAAGGAGGCGAGCAGCAGGGGGCAGCCAGCAGGGGGCTTACGTATCGTGACACACTTCTCATGTAAAGAATGAGCTTGAAGCAAAGCACTGCCCTTTAAGATGGAGACTACCCCAAACATAAACAATATGGGCAGGTCAACAAGGGTAACTTATAAATAGGTACGGGCAGGTCAGGTCTTCAGATAGTCACCATGTTCAAGCAAAACCACGTCTCCAGGGTCTGGAGGCCTGCATGGTGATCAGGGTATCTCTGGACCTAAATAACTAAACAAATAACAGAAAGATTTAAGAACGGAAGGGGAAATAAAAAAAAATGGTTTATAGAGAAGAGATGCAAGGAATATCAAATCAACTTTAATATCTAATTTTTTTGTTACACTTTAAGAATGTAGTTCTTACGCTTTTAACTTGCATTGCAGTAAAACAATGAAGCATTTTTATTATTTCATTCAATCTTTCAGTATTTAGAGTGCATTTGTTATCATTCAAAATACTAGCCATGTTTAATGTTCTAACGACCACTGCTGAATAAGATATGGTTCTTCTTGCTGCCCGTCCTCATAAGAATAAACAGTGGGAGATGAATTAGTTTGGAGATGAATTAGTTTGAAAACCCAATGATCAAATGAACTTGGACATCACAGCTTCTAAGAACAGTTAGCACAATACACAGTTTCTAAGAACAGTCAGCACAATACACAGCTTCTAAGAACAGTTAGTACGATACACAGCTTTCTTAGACCAGTTAGCACAAATGCCTTATTTCTCAACCCCCATCGTGTCTATGGTGTCTATTCTAGATGTTCAGAGTGAAACTAGCTCTCACTCACCACAGTGGTTTTAGATTCAACAGCTTTTGCAGGTGCTGGTTAATTATTGGAGGTTAAATGATTAATAGTTGTAAACTACGTACCCTCTACATTAACTCAGAGAGTGGGCTGGAAAAGGAGACCTACATTATCTCTGCCTACCTAGACCATACCAAGTTTTAACCAAAATAAAAATAAAATTTGCCGTAGTAACCTGAATGTTGCATTTTAAGCCTCATAAATAATGGTACGCATTGAATAGTAAGGCAGAAAAGAGGTCAAATGAGTTTTTTTCAATGAAGGGATGGAAAGAGGGAGATAAATTCAGCATTGTCATCTATTCAGCGAGAGCCATTTAGCTCGGATCACCTGGCCCTGTTTCATTAAATGGTTCAGGTTAATGAGGTTCTATATTCCCCTCTCTACAGACCACACAGATGTTAATTAGCCCTTTGCATCCTCTTACATTATAATTACAGTAAAGATATTCCAGTGTGTTCCTACCAAAGAGAGAGCTAAAGTCCTCCTTAGTCGTACTGTGTTTGAACTTTGTTGCTGGCCAACTTTGACACAAGACTTCCCACAGAAGACATATACTGTAAATATAATTAATATTTATACATGGAGTTTGGTTCTGACCTTCTTGATAAAGGAATCGCATTTTAAGTGTAATAATAATAAGAAATAATGTCTGGAGTCTTTTTAGATGGCAGATCTGTGGGAGACACAAGTTTTGTAAGCTTTGATGGATTTTCACTGTTTAGTGGAAGTGCAAACTGGATGGATCAGATATTTTATATTTATTGCTTGTTGTGTGTTCTGCAGCCTTCTGACAGACCTTCAAACCTACAAGTGTCACATTGGAAGCATAAGTCACTACCAAGGCATTTACTGAGATGTTTATCCACAATGGCAGTGTCTGACCACACTAGCAGCAAGGTGAACCGTACTTAGCCCAAACCTGACTCATGTCATTACCTTTAGCTGTGAATGGAAAGCTTCTTCTGTATAGATACTCCTTTCCTTCCTCTACAGATATTTCCTGTCTGACTCCTCTCTGTGCAGCAAACAACGAACAACAAAAAACAGGATTTATGACCCTGTGAATTCTGCATGACGCCTTTCTTTTAGTTTACACTGTATTAACAGAAGTCCCTCCACTTCTAGCTTGGGCCCTGCCTACCTTAATCAGCACCAGCAGGAGGGCCCCGCTGCCCCATTGGTGGGCTCCACAAGCAACAGCCAATCATTTCGTCTGTCTCCAGCAGTGAGCTCCTGTGGCCATCACCTGGCTGAGACAATCAGGAACACAAATGGGAAATTCCACAGGACAGTCTGCTTTAATTAACCAGACGATCCCAGCCAAAGCATGACTCACTCCGCTCCACTAATGGCACATAGATGCAGGGGGATTTGGGCCCCGCTGGCCTCCCACGGGCTATTTATAGGCAGCTTAATTAAACAGTCTAGCTGGGGCGGGCCAACTTACCTGCTGAATAATGCTGGAACAGAAATCGTGTTCCTCTTTCGGTAAACAAAGTGTCTGGTTATATACCTGTAGCTTGAGTGTCAGTGCTCTGTGTGTGGCCGTGACTGTGATTTAGCTGACTGATGGAACTCTCTCAGGGAAACTTCAGGGTTGTGCATTTTCAGGTTTGGTCATTTCATTAAAAAAGGTGTAATGGAGTGTAAAGAAGTGGAATGACAGCTCTGTGTTGTTAACGACTAGGTGGAGTACTAAAGAGATAGACATACTGCTCCATACTGAGGGAATAGCTGCTACATTTTATACAGAAAGTTTTTTTTTTATAAGGTTTTCATAATTTTTTCTCTTCATTTTTCGGAGTTCCCCAGGCACCTGCTTCTACAGGATTACATAAGCACGCCGCTATAGCATCTTTTACGATATGACTTGGCATCTACCTTCTGCGGCTCGGAGTTCCATTCGTCTTGCCTGGCAGTTGTGGACAGCAGAAGGAACAACGGCGCTCTCTCAAATGTGCGATGCTACTGTGGCCAGTTCCCAGGATCGCTTTGGAAGAAAATATGCACAGTGTGTTGCTCACAATCTTCATCATCCTGTCAGAGTTGGGGTTTGGGGAGTTACAGAATATGGTAATAGGGAATGATTTCAGCTTGTTGGGGCAATATGAATGACTTGGAACTTGGGACTTGAAGTATAGTGGTACTTGGTAGAAATGTAAAGCAAATTCTATATTCATGGCACTTGGTGCACTGCAACGCTGGAGCCCGGCACTGTGTGTAGTTCCATTAGGAGATTTTTGCACATACTTCATCTTTCTGTTCAGAACCCAGTTAATGAGATTTGGCAAAATAACAGCATGTAATGTCATGAAAAAAGTGGTTTGCTTTTCAGATATATATTGTGCTGTTTTAAGTTTGATATTTGGTTGTTTTTTTTTTGTTTGTTTTTTTTTTTTTTTTTTGCTTGAGTGGAGTGGAGCACTTACTTGTGCTGTATTGTGGGCGTGTAAGAAAAAAACGAGAGTGGGTGTGAAAGAGAGACGGAGAGAGAGGGACGGAGAAAAGAGAGGGAGAAAGGGAGAGAAGAGGGGGAGAGAGGGAGAGAGCGAGTGACCTGCTCATGCGGTAGAGTGGGCCGCTATATGTCCTCAAGGGAGCGTGCTGACCAGTGTCCTGCCAGTCAAGCTAGCTTCATGCATTGAGGAGTCTGATAACGGACAGGCGTGAGAATCCTCCGGTGTGCACTACCCGTCTCTGAGAGCTGGTCCGTAGCACAAAGGACTTATTTCTAGAGGGGACAACACTCTGAGAAATCGAATGATCTGTTCATGAGTTCTTTTATGTAATTTGCTTATTTCTGCCCCATTTATGTGTACTTTCAACTTTATGAAGAAGTCACTTTAAATAAGCTACAAAACCCAGGCATTGATAAAGGTTTTACCTTAGTGGTGAATATCCTGTAATACGAAATGCTCTGGTCAGATGCTGTAAGTGCCTTCTGTATGGGGAAAATGGTGCTGTAGTTTATGGCGATGTGGTACTTTCTTTCCTTGCGTCTAGGCCTCCTCGAGTATGGGCTCAATCCTGGCGGTACATGCAGGTACAGATCACTAATTGCAAATCAGATGACGGATGTAGGACCTGAAGTTTCAAACCCACAGAGGCATCAATAAAGACACGTCCCCCGAAAGTCTGTGGCCGAGATCGAGAGCATACAAATCGGTCCGCGTTGAACGCAAGCCGAGAGGGAGAAGGAGCAACGATCCACCCCGCCCAGCAATAGGAGAAATTAAATAGATTTTGACATCCTCCATGCACATTTGTGTGCCAGCAGCAAAATCAGAGAAAGTAGGTCACCACACCTTGGGTTGCATCTACAGTGCTGTCTTTGTTAGAGCTCAGCAGTTTTAGTCAGGGGAAAGAAATGTAAGTGGGAGGAGCCAGAGAAATGGCAGGCGCGGCCGCAGCGCAGAGAGCACGCCCCCAACCCCTCCCCCCCACCCCCCGTGTTGATAGCGTGCCGTCCAGACGAGCTGCTAGCGTGAGGGGGTGAGGACCCTGAGAAAACGTCACCCTTCAGTCCTGACGCCCACAGCCGGAACACCCTTGGGCGGACCACGTGTTCAGGAGCTGGAAATGTCAAACTTCTTTGTCATGTACCATGTTAGTCAGAGAGCGGTTTCCACAAGGAGGCAACAAAGGAGGAGAAGCTTGACTGCGTAGCCCTAGAGAGACCAGGGCCTGGCATTACCCTCTGTGTGTAAAAGCAAACCTGTGTATTTTGATATTGTGCCACCTTGTGCCCAGCCTCAGGTACGCTGTATTGCATAAACATGCACTTGTTTCAAAGAACATAACAGCACTGAATGGAGACACTAAGTGAAGAAATCAAGCAGTAACCTTGGAGTGGACTTTCTTGATTAATACAAGGGTCGATTTCTGCATATTGCATTAGCACCGAATCTATTAAATATCTCCTGTTAAGCCTTTAAATACAGAGCAGAGTCTGAGCAGAATTGCTATCATGAAAAGATTAATTGGCAAGTACATAAGCCACTGCATCTTATTTATGACATACACAAGGAAAGTGCAGTTTAAAATGTCGTTGGTATATTTTGCAGGCCAGATTAATCATGGTGGGATGCACCCAAAAAGGGCCAGAATATGTTGGTAGTGCGTCTGCTCCTCTAGGCTTTTCTTTGGCAGTGTCTTCGTGTGGGCTGTCCACACCGTGTCTGTGGGCCAGGGTCCGGGCGGCCCCCGGGCTACAGACAGGCTGCCTGACCCAGGGGCAGAGTGGCTCTAATGGCTTTCTGTGCTCATGGAAGTTGACTCTATGCCTGCAGTTGGCATGGCTACCTTTTGCTTTCCGTGTCTCTTGCCTTGTGCATACGGAGTGCTTGCTGCCTTATTGCTTGTGTAATATTAGCTGCTTTACAGGTCAAGGTCTCTCTCCCTCTCTCTCTTTCTTTCTCTCTCTCTCTCTCTCTCTCTTTCTCACTCTCTCGACATATTCGGTTTCCTTCATGACTGAAATCATTCTAAAAGAATTCTTCCATCACTCACTGCTGTTTCTATGTTATTGCTATACTTATGAACCATGCGCCAAGCAGATCACTTTGACAAACCTGTTTTGGTTGGTCCTGACTAATTAATTCTGACTTTTCAGCCGTGCTATACCCTGGGTCACCACTAACGTCTTGAGACCCCGTGTTGAGAGACCACAGCATCGGTCTCTGGGTGCCAATGACAAATTTAGGATCCATTCTAGATTGTTTGTGAGCTCTTGTCCTTAACTAACGATGCAATGTTCCACAGCTGGGCCGGCAACTCGGGGACAATTTATGCAATTACTTCTGGTCCCATAAAATGGGACTATGTTTAAAAGGACTGTAATTCCTACTTGGGTCACCCTGTGTAGAGTTACATACCCTTAAATTAAGGGTGACAGTTTGCACTTTAAGTTTATAGTCATTGTGTCATTTCAAGTCCTGTGGGCGTGACTGCGGAGCCAAAGCAACATTGTGTCACTGCTCAGTTACTTACGTACTGTGCTGCAATTTCAACAAAGTACGATGCTTTTCTATGGATGTATGATACACAAACTGATTATGGTTATTAATTGGTTATTATTAACACTGTTCAAGTCAGCACGGGTAGGTCACTCTCTCCTGGTGTAAGTGCACTTGCATAATGCCTATACAGGTGGTTAAACTCACTCCTCGCAGAGACCTAGGAGACTGTGTGCCACACAAAATCAACATCTCAGCCTACCTTCCATCTCTCTCTCTCTCTCTCTCTCTCTCTCTCTCTCTCTCTCCCTGATTTTTTTCTTCAGATCTTGTCAATTAATCCACCCACCCACAAGCTGTATGGCTGCGTTGGGATAAACATGCACGAGTGTTGTGCTGCAGCCGTGGTTCGAAAGGAGAAGTGTACTGTGTGCTTGTTTTACCCTGCGTCCATTCAAGCTGTGATCCAGGACACATCTGATAGCACTAACAATCAATACTTCACCCACGGTTGTTATTATTTCTCTTTTGCAGTGTTGGAATCCCACAAACATCCTCCATTCACTCCGACTTCATTACCAGTGAAAGTGCCATGACTGTTTTTCGCACATTGCGGTCTGTGGACACTTAGCGTGCAGCTGTTCTGGACAGACACCACGGCCCACTGTCGCCATGTGTGCACTGCTCAGTGGGATGGTGGCAGAATATTTGTTCATTTTCTCCCGATTACTTTGTCTAAATTAGCACTCTGGATTCAGAATCGACATTTTTATCGAACCTCCGCATTTGCAGTTGGTACAATGGACGCGAAACTTAAGATATCTCTGTAAACTATTGTCATTAGTGACATGGTTGTTTCCAGTCATGTAATTATTGAAAGAAACACTAAGTAATATTCTGTTCATCCTGAAGCCAGCTATTGTATTGTCGTTTAACAAGAAATAAATCTACCATATAGTTGATCACAGGAGAAAGTTACTACAAGGTGAAGCCTGCTCTGTCCTGACTGAGATTAATAGAGTCTATTATGAACCAACTGCGGATGATGGATCTGCTTCAGTAGGGCTCCCTTTGGACCTCAGTGGTGCGGGCGGGGGAAGTCGTGCCGTCACAACAGTACGTGTGCATTGCAGAAGTGGTTTGTAGCAGTGGTAATGGGTCTTTGGTAGCACTAACGTCCTCAGCAGAAACACAGAAACATAAAGGTAAAAATTCAGCAACAAGAATCTTCCAAGAATGTTGTGAGGAATTCTGTGTTGGTTCTGACTATCTTACAACTGTATGTAATGCCATCTAGGTTATTTCTAGAATAACTATTATCGTTAGTTATTGGGAATATGTACTAAATATGAGATATTTCTTACTGAGTCCTGGACATACCTCTTGCCATCTTTAAGTGTTTCTTTAAGAAATTGCATATTAACCCTTAATCTCTTCAGTATTTGTTCGTTTTGGAGTTGCCGCCCACCAGACTCTTGACATAAGCCCCGTACGACTGCTGCTAATCTGTGAAGGTTGTTTTTGGAGTCTTGAAGGGTATAGCAAGATGTCCCAGAAGGCTTTGTTTTAGGTTTTTATTGTTCTTATCTTATATATTCTTGAACATGTACTTCACCCACACTGCTGATGCCTCCCCCAAAATCAGCGATCTCCGTTAAGAGACCGCGGCATCTTGGGGGCTTTTTTTTTGTTTTGATGTGTTTTCTGAAACACATGATAATTCAGGTTGTGGGCCACGCCCCACACGGGTGGTGTGTATCATGTCATTCACCACACCACCTGTGTGTTAAGTTACGAGTGTTAAGTTGACACTTTATGTGCCTTATGTGTTAGTTGTGAGCTGAGTAATGGACCTTGTACCTGTTCAGTAACTCAGCTATGCATGTTAGAAGACTGTTAAAGGCATAAACTCCTAAATGACCAGGAACCTAAATGGCGATAAAACAGAAGCACTGATACTGAATAGTGAATTCAGTTGAAATGAGGTTGGTGATTTTTTTCTTCTTCTCAGTCAAAAACTACTGTTCTGGTCTTTGGTTAGAAATGTTACTCCATCTAAGTAATGCTCCTAAAATGACATAATTTAAGAAACATTTTCCAAAGTAAGACATGTGCTAGCATTCTGTGGGACATTCTACTATTCTGTGAGACACTAATGCATTTATGCATTTTTAAAGCGTTCTACTAATGCTTTTATGATTTCTAGATTAGACCAGTCCAGCGTGCTGTTGGGTGTTTTTTTTTTCTGTGGTCAGCTTATGTCCTGATTCGCTTTGTCATATTCCATTTTCACTGGCTTTCTACCAAGTTCTGCACTGCTCAGTAATTGTATTTATGATGTTCAAAGCCCTTTCTAGTTCAAGAATATCTGGCTGATCTCTTTAAGCCTATCAGAAGCATTTAGTCATCTGAGGCAGGTCTGCTGATAATCCTTAAGATTGCTAGCAATTTAGTGTCAGTTTATGTTACTAAAATAAGTTTAGAGAGTGTTGCAAATGCAAGCTGTTAGTATTTGAACATTTTTAAATGATGTGTAAAAAAAGGCAACCTATTCATATTGTAGTTACCATTATTGATCATTTCCCATAGATATCTGTTGAAATTCAGTAGAAAGCTTGTTTTCCTGGTGTAGCACAACATCCAGCTTACAAAATGGCTTCTTGTGCATTGAGGTGACTGACTGATCAATTGATGTCATACATATCAGCCAGAGAAGAGATTTGACACTTGACATTGCATCACTGAAATTGAACCGCAGCAAACAATTTTTAGAGCATGTGACTCTGTCCTACTTTCTGAACGGTTGCCTTCAGCTTCAGGTTGGCGAACACTCTGGTTGTCTTGTGTGTCACCACGGCTACAGCGGGGATGAGAGCGTGCTCTAATCCACGCTCGCGGCAGTTTAGGGGAGAGACGCCTTCGTGTACGGCTGTGCTTCTCGCGGGAACTGTGGTGACAGGAAGCGGCTGGGCCACGGATGAGTGCCACGCCCAGTCCAACACCCCCCCCCCCCCCCCCTCACCCTCTTTCTCTCTGCTTCCCTAGCAACTCATCCGGTCCTCCATCTTCCACATGTTCATCCTGAGTATGGTGGCCGTGGACGTGATCGTGGCTTCCAGCAACTACTACAAGGGCAAGAACCACAAAAAGGACTATGATGAGTTCTACCTGGCGGAGGTGAGACAGGGCCCAGCCTGCCGTCCTGGGCATTATTAAAAAGATAAAAAGTTCAGCAATTCTAAAATCCCAAGAGTTGTTTTTCGCATGAAACCTTACCTGTAAAGTTACCTGTTATAATGCTATATGGTGCACATATTGGAACTTTTCAGTACTGGCTATATATATTAATAAATATATAGCACAGAAAACACCACCTAATTACACAAAAATGCATCAGCATCCATAGAATTCCTTGTTTAAATGGTCAAGTGGACAAGTGGACTGGATCTTGGTGAATCTTGCACTTTTCGCATTCGGCCATCTTAAACCCTGAGATTAAAATCAAGTGAAAAGTGACTGTGTGGGCGCAATATAGCCTTTAGGCACACTGTATATCTGTGAGTGCTGGGCGCGCGCGCGTGTGTGTGTGTGTGTCTGTGTGTGTGTGTCTGTGTGTGTGTGTGTGTGTGTGTTTACTGGCACGTGTGCTGTCTTCCAAGCTCTGCCTGGGCAATCAGTATGCAGGTGGCACAGTGAACTAAGACAGATAGGAGAGTGCGGCCAGGCGCCCACCTCCCGTCTGAAAGGCAGAGATAAGGTGAAGAAAGCACATGGCGTATTCACACCCCAGCTCCACATCCATATCGCCAATAATCCAGTTCACTTTTCCATCCGGATCTGATGAGCCTGTAAAGGCATTAGCTGGTCCTGTCTTCCCTCGGTTCTGTTGGGCCCTGTCGGGTCTCTGTCTTTTAGTGCCACATGTTCTGGTGGTGTTCCCCGTTTCCCACATGGCCTCCTGATTTGCTTGATCACAAACGTGACTGAAGGGAGAGATGGTTCTTCAGTTCTGTTAGAATCAGTAAGGCCAAATATGAGTTCAGTCAGGGCTCTCAGTTCATTGTTTCCTATGATGAGAAAAATAGGGTTCTTTCTACGACCAGATGCATCATTCTATCAGCCATTTCTCTCTCTCTCTCTCTCTCTTGTTCCAGGTTGCCTTCACGGTGCTGTTTGATCTGGAGGCTCTTCTGAAGATCTGGTGCTTGGGCTTCACCGGCTACATCAGCTCCTCCCTACACAAGTTTGAGTCTCTGCTGGTGGTGGGCACCACCCTGCACATCTACCCTGACCTCTACCACTCACAGATGACTTACTTCCAGGTGGGCACCCTACACCCCTGTCCCCCTGTTCAAATGTCTCGTGCTTCTGGAACTTCACACATTTGCATTTGCCACAGATACTATTGGCAGTTCTAATTTAAGTAAATTCTAAAATATTATCATGATTTTAAGTATATAAAGTAATGAATGGTACAAATGTGCATGAAATGAGCTTATTTCTCTTGAAATTTCAGAACGTTAGAAATAAATAGAAATGGGATATTGTATTTAGAATACTGTGTTTGCTCCCGTTTCTGAGAGATTATGAAGGAGCCGTGAGGATTTATAATCGTGTGTTTCATCCTGTATCTGGGACCAATCATAGATAATCTGAGATTCGATTGTATATCTCTCCTTAGCGTCTGCATTTAAAGTATTTAAGCTTTCTGACACAAATTAATTTAGAATATTTGTGAGGCACCAGTGAACTTTAAATAGGATTTTTATCTGTTAGTGCTGTGTGTCCTTAATTAAAGTAAATAATAGCATTAAAAATAAACATTTAAATTGCCCTCTTAAAATCAACATTTATAGACTTGCCTGTATGTATTAAATGCATCTTAGGCAAGATGTATTTGTGTCCAAGTAGCAGGACTCCTTCTTAATCTGACAGAACTGAACATCAGTATTGCGGTGCTATAAGGTTTGGCTAACCTCCCATGTTAATTGTATTAGTAATCACATGAATACACATAAATAATGATTTGTTGTTCCATAGGTGGTGTAAAAAGTGGGATTTACAACAGGTCCATTATGTTAATTAGAAATAAGTTTTCTTCTCCTCAATGGCCTCTGAAAGAGTTTGGTGTGGATATGATACCTGCTAGGTCGTACGTTGCTAATAAGGAGCAAATGGTGGGGGTTCATAATGCATACAACTGGTTGCTGCAGTGGTGTTAGCTGAGGATGGAGCGGAGATGGAGGGTGTGGGGGCTGTTTTGTTGACAGAGCTCATTAACATCTAATCCCCTCCACCCCCCCAGAGAAAGTGGGGCCCAGGGCGCCCGCCTGGTGTTTTGTGAGGGGAATATTCTTAGCTTCTCTGTGTGTGCGGGACTATTGTGAACAAGCATCAGGAACAGCTTGTTTGATGAGTCACCCTTCGTTCTGAACTCGGAACTGAGTCACTTGGACCGATAAGCCTTTTTCTGGGTTTGGTCACAGAGGTGATTTGATAATAAATGATTGAATATGTTTTTTGTGATATTTATGTTCTGAATTCCTTTCAGTTGGTTTTCTCAATTTATATCTTGTGCCAAACACCAGAATTAAAACAGGTAATTTGTTAAGAATCAGTCATTTAGGGCAGGTGATGATGGAATAAGTGGGTGATTCAGGAAAGTGGGAGTGGTTGTGTTGTGGAATGTGAAGTGGGCGGCTCCCCTGTGGGGCTGGCCCGCCTACCGTGACAAGTATATTGAGGAACTATTGTATTCATCACAGTAAAGTTGCCCAAAACAAAGCGAGCACTTATTACACCTGATGTTATAAGTTCCTGTCAAGAACTGTTTTACTTATTCTCTTCAGATCCATTCTCTTGTCCCGTGAGAAAGTCTCCTAATTTGTTCTGTGTTTCACTTGTAAAGGTCAAACAAAGTCTTTGTCATCACATTTTGTGTTAAAAGGACACAGAGAAGAGAGCTCTCTTTCCATGAATAATGTTTAATCATAAATATTGCCTTTCTTCATATTTGTTTCCGGAATACCTAATTAGCCCTTGGTGTTCACGTCTTCTCAAACCACACAACGAGAACCTTACTCAATCAGGAGATAAATATTCCATTGTGTGATATATAAACAGTTCCTTCGGGGGATTGGGGGTCAGTTTAATCACACTGTTTAATTTCAACCTGGGAAGTGTGTCATTCTATTAGATGCAGTTTTGTTGAACAGGTCCATCTAGAGGTGTGTGTGAGGGCACTGACGCAGTAGTCAACTGGACTTTTGTAAAACCTAAGAGGGCAACTCTTAGTTGGGAGAGGAGTTCAGCAGGCAGAATGCTGGCCAAGAATCAGCGGAGTGCAATGTATGGATCAATAACCTGTCCTTACTCTTCATCAATTTTTGACCATGATGCATTGCTCATAGATTTCCATTGATTTGTTGTCACCAGAAGCAATTTGGGGCCTGCTAAAATAACAGAAGAATATACAGTGTTATTAGTGTGAAAGGAAAATACAAATCAATGGTTTTTTATATCAATGGCTTTTATATCAATTCATAATCAATGTTCTCCTTTTCTTCACAGAATTGTTTACTATAATTCTTTACATCAAAGAAGCTTCCTGTCAAGACACAAAGTCACTTTAAGATGTATCTCAGCGCATAGCAGACATAAACAAACATTTCTTAATGTGTTGCAAGTTCCTGCAGACTGCCTTCATGGTTACCACATTTGAAATCAATTAACAAAACTGATATGGGATTAAATTAAGAAGTTTACAAGGGAGGTACAAGAAAGGATCCAGACACACTGAGACCTTGTATCTTTTTTCTTGATCATTTTATTGATCTTGAATCAGCCTCCCTTTAATGTAAGAAGGCCACAGTTCAAAGTGAAGGGCAGTAACCTCAGAAGGTCATACATCTCCGTAGGTGCTGAGAGTGGTGCGTTTGATCAAGATCTCCCCTGCACTGGAGGACTTCGTCTACAAGATCTTTGGTCCTGGGAAGAAGCTAGGCAGTTTGGTGGTCTTCACAGCCAGTCTTCTCATAGTCATGTCTGCCATCAGTCTACAGATGTTCTGCTTCGTGGAAGACCTCGACCGCTTCACCACCTTTCCACGGGTAACACTCACATTGAGTCACCATCTAAGCTGAAAGTTAAAATGATTTTGTTTTTGGATCAAGTGTAGAATATATCAAAAATATACATAACATGAAGATATCTGAGATCATAATACTGTCAGTTGTTAAGCTGGGGGAAAATGACATGAATCTGGATAGGAATCTGGCCTGAAACACCTTCCAATGGCTTCATAATATTTCTTTTTCAGCAGATGTAAGACCCATCCCTTTTGATACTAATTGCTGGGGAGATGGGCTCTCATTAGCCAAATCTTTTTTAGCCGGCGTTATGAGCAGAGATCCACTGATCCCTGTTTGTCCTGGGACTCCTGAGAAGGCTGGGTAAACAGATGCCTCTCATTTCTGACGCGTCTTGGTCTGGGTGGTATGATAACTGTTGAAAATAATGATGTTTACCCAGTTTGCTTGCCAACAGACCTGTTGCAAAATGGTATTCATTTGCAGGTCCTTGTAGCAGGCGAGTGTTCATTTGAAGGCCTTTGCAGCCACAGCCAGTGTTACCAGGTTTATCTGTGCCAAATTTTTGACTTCCACATGGAAAAAAAAAAGGTTTAACATATGTACCAAAGTCCCAGTGGATATTCTTTTTTTTTAGAAATCAATACGCCACTGACAGAATTAAATTTCTTAATAACACAAATGATAAGCAAAATCCCACAATGCCAGCAATCACTTTTAAGTGGCAGGCATGTTGATCATGCAATGACCTATAGACAATAATACCAGCCATCAGCCTTCATTCATTCAAATGTAGTTGTATCACAACGTTGTGAGTGCGCACAGTGAATAAAATAATTTCAAGCACATTATTCAATACAAAAAAAAAGAAATCCAAATACATGATTTTTAATATTTAATAATATTTCTAATTTAGAATGGTACAAAAATGAACAAAACGTGTATGTACGGTCCATTTGGAATTAAGTTTATTCGGTGCCTGTGGTCATTGTACCAGGTTCGTTGAAGTGCTATAAGCAATCCATATAGGCTATATGTTAATGTCACTCTTAATGTCAATATTATGTCAATTTCACTCTTAATGTCAATAGTTATAACATTAACTGCTGTGAAGTGTGGCTTTATTCTGGTTGTGGACACCCCCAGCACGGTCTGTGTTTGTCAGGTCAGGGGCGGGTGCGTCTGGCCAGTGTAATGAGGGAGTGTGGACTGATTTGTTGGGGGCTGTTTTCCTCGCAGGCCTTCATGTCCATGTTTCAGATCCTCACCCAGGAGGGCTGGGTGGATGTCATGGACCAGACCCTGGCAGCGGTGGGGCTCATGTGGGCTCCAGTGGTGGCTATCTACTTCATCCTCTACCACCTGTTCGCTACTCTGGTAAAAAAATATTATAATAATTCTTCTCAGATGGGTGTTATAACAGAGAACTCTCACTGCAGTTTTCATAAATGCTTCCAACTTCTATATCCAGACCGATAGCCGTCGTTGTCTTGTGACTGTTAAGCACAGGTTTTTCACTTTCACAGGTAATTTATTCATGTGCATTTGTCTGCCTGTCTGACTAAACCTGTGTGTTTATCATCCACCCATTCTGGTTATTAGTTCACTGTAATGAATGATTTATGGATGTGTGTGTCAACAGGTTGGCGCCCAATTCTGCATATTCATTCGTCTTTGTCAGTCACACTCTGAGTTTGATTCAGCCGTCGCTGTAATCACGCATCAACTTGGCCGCGCTGCTCATTCTCGCGCTTGACATTTGACGAGCCGGAGTGACTGAGGAGCTGGCGTTTAAATCTGACATTTCAACGCCAGCGTAGCAGTAATGAGGGAACAGGCGGGGCGGGTAATCAAGGAACAACTGCTCTGCATAGTCGTCCCTGTCAAGACAAGGAAAGAGAACAGAACAGAAATAAGAAAGGTCTGCAGGGAAAGCTTTGGAGAAAAGCCCTAAATGTTCTACAAGCACACTGTGTGTAACGTTCTGCGTAGCGCAGAACAGGGAGACGGACACAAACGCGGAGGTGAGCGAGATTTATTAAAGGAAATTCCAGAGGCAGAGTCGAAATAGCAGGCATGGGTCACAACGGGCAGGCAGTCCAGACATGAAACGCGAACAGACATAATAGGACAGAGTACTAACACTATGGGGGAAACACGGAACAGGCAGGAATACTGGCAGCGGAAACAATACTCACGAAGAACAGGTATAACAAAGCACAAGGCACGAAGTAGACAAAATCACGGATGACACGACTGGGGAATGACGGGACTTATATACATAGAACCAAACTAGGGACAGGTGATGACAATGAAACAGGGGCGTGGTAACAAACGAGGAATCATCAAAATAAACGAGCAGGGCAGGACAAACAGGCAGGGAACACAGACATGAGGGAACCCAGAGTGACAGCTACGAGAGGGGGCGTTGCCCTACGTGACACTGTGGATGTTAATGTGATGTAGAAATGCATTTCTACCAGTGAAAAATTCAGGACAGTTTAGCAGTAAGATGCAGGTTGCAATTAGACTATATTTAGTATATAGAGGTGGTACAAATTACAGTGTAGTACACAATGTTTCCTGAGAAACGGGACATTTCAGATAGAGGTCCTTCGTCAGCTGTGCAAGCAAAATGCTGCTGAAATTTGAGCAGGTAAAACCAGTTTATGTTCAAATAGTCTAAGTTAAAATTAAAACATTAATTCCATGGGGTTCTAAAGTTCGGAGGGCGCAAAAAAGTCCCCCCCCCCCCCCCCCCCCCCCCCCCTTAAGTTTCCTAATTTCTTTGCTGCCATAGCAACAAATGCGCTGCAAACAACTATGTCATTAACGTAATAATCATTAACCATAACCCTCACCCTAACCAGAACTGTGACGGGCAGGGTGAGCGAAAATAAATGGAAGCGATCACGCCAAGTCTCAGGGAAATAGGATGGTTTAATATGTAAAGTGCGCAAACCAAAACCCGTGAACTGATCCGAATGTAACGCGCTGCCGCCGATCACGGCGGTGACGCGTTGGTTTTTAACGTGGTGAGAACCCAAATGCTAACCAAAATGAAACGGCAAAAGACAGCCAACTGAAACCTCCGCGGATGCGGGAAAAACAACAAAAAAATAAATAAAAACTCAATGGGAAACAACAGAAGAATGACACGGAGGAACTCGACGTGTACTGGACAGGTAAGTAAACAAACAAAAAACACGCGGAACGAAATACAACGCGTCTAAATAGGGGAAAAAACAGGAGAACGAAAATCACACGGAGAAAACCTCAACGTGTCAGAAAGAAAGGAGAAATATACACAAAACAGAAGACGAAGCTTTGGTACAAGACCTACGGCTTCTTACCAGGTTACCTGCCAGACTGTCAACCAGAACACTGGAGGACAGCCGACGAAGAACAGAGGGAGAAGACAAAAAAACAAAACCAACCTGAGAACACTCAGGCGGAAAACGAGAGAAAGAGAGCAACGAGAGCGTAGTAAGAAGATGAGAGAACTTGGCTTAGGCTGTAAGAGTACGTGACAACAGACAACTTCAGCAATGCGTTGCTGAAGTCGCCTGCTTTAAATAGGCAGCCAAACAGGTGTAATCTATCGGGCTCGATTGCCCCTGGTACCAGCTCGCGGGCTCCGCCTAGTGGCGGCAGGAGGCACGTGCCTGGGTCCAACCCTGACACCGAATTAAGGATATAATAACCAGCAGTCAACTGGTACAAAGACAAGACATATATAGACAAACAAACGACCCTCAGGTGAGACGGATCGCGGGCTCCGCCCACCTGAGGGACGAACACAATGCCACACCCACAGGACAAGCTGCTGCTGTAGACGGGGGCGACCAGTAGGGGGCCGGCGTACCGTGACAGATCCCCCCTCCAAGCCGCACTCCCCTCCACCGGCTGTGCGGCCTACAGCAGCAGCACACAAAACAAAGGGGCAGGCAGGCAGGGACAAGGGACACACCCCCTGTAGTCCCGGAGCTGAAACACAAAACACAAACAGGTTAGCTCGCCTACCTGGGCGGGACCCTGGACCGACTGGGCCGTCAACAAGACAAAACCACGCCCCGGTCGGTCACAGGGCCCTCACGCCCTAACCGGCCTTAAGCCGCATAGCCCCACAGGTGCGAGGACGGCGGGCCACGGCTCCGTGTCCGTCCGGGGTGTATGTGTGCAGGTTACCTCCCTGGGGCGTGGCCAAGTCACCTCCTGGACCTACCTCCTCCCGGAGCTGGCCCCTGCCTTCTGCTAGGGGCCACCCCAGCCTCCTGGGGAGTCAGCCCCAGCCGGGGCCTGACTTTACGAGGTGGACTCCTCCACCAAACCCAGGAGCGCCAGAGACCGAGGCCCAGAGCGCCCTTATCGCGGGCTGGGGAACAGCCCCCAAGGGCCTCCTGGTCACCCCGAGCAGGAGGGAGGGTCTCCATCTTCAGCAGGAGCTCTTCGGACCAGAGCCCTATCGTCCCCAAACATCCGGGGGCCCCAGCCCTCTAGGGAGGGGCTCTTTCCGACCGGGCTCCGGTCACCCCACGACATAAGGGGGCTCCTGCCAGTTGGAGACCCCCACATGGTCCAGGACTGCCACGATCCACCGCCAGGGAGAAGCACCTGCACATAAAACACAAAATGCACACACACACCCACACACACCAACACAAAACACATACGCGCACTTACCCTGACCATCTCGGCACCCCGCATCCGGGGGGAGGGGTCTCCATCTCAGCAGGAGGGGACACCAAACAACTCACCTGATGCATCAGGAGAGGGGCCCCTACCGGCTCCGGAGAACACCCTCGACTCCCTGGTCAGGGCCTCCCTTAGGAGCTACGCCCTCCGTGCCATATTCCGTGGCACGGGACCACCACTGGTCCACCCCCAACACACATTCAAGGGGAGGAGCATGTGTGGAATTACACACAACATAATCATGGGCACGCAAGAACAACACACACGCAAAGACTAGACAAACAAAAAACAGTGTACAAACAACGAACGAACGGAACTCTTACATGCGCGCTCGGTATGTTGTGACGTGCCGCTCAGATCGCAGTCGCTCCCCCACACAAAACACAAGACGACAGGGGAGCGAGGCGACAGTGACGAGCGGCACCCGCGTCACACACGAAACACTAAACACAAAACACCACGAGCACGCACACAGGTCCACACGCCCGTTCACATGTACACTTCACCCACACAACATGAAGAGTTTTACAGGGAAGACGCCCTGGTCCTCGCCGTGCAACACACAAAACAAACGCACGGCGAAACTCTTCAGACAGACAAACGACGGACATGAAGAGCTGTCTCAGGGCAGACTGCCCTGGTCCTCGCCGTGCTACATACACACAAAACACAACACAAAAGCACGGCGGAGCTCTTCAAACAAAACACCACGCAGACAAACACTTACCACGAGACATGACCACGAACGAAGGAGAAAGCAAAGGAGACTGGCGGCTTCCGAAGGTGGCTGGTTATTCTGTGACGGGCAGGGTGAGCGAAAATAAATGGAAGCGATCACGCCAAGTCTCAGGGAAATAGGATGGTTTAATATGTAAAGTGCGCAAACCAAAACCCGTGAACTGATCCGAATTAAGGATATAATAACCAGCAGTCAACTGGTACAAAGACAAGACATATATAGACAAACAAACGACCCTCAGGTGAGACGGATCGCGGGCTCCGCCCACCTGAGGGACGAACACAACGCCACACCCACAGGACAAGCTGCTGCTGTAGACGGGGGCGACCAGTAGGGGGCCGCCGTACCGTGACAAGAACCCTAACCTTAAACTTAACTCTAAGCCTATCCCAGCAGTTAAATGCCTTGCCACTGGAAATGACAAATCCAATGTCCGGCTGATTATATCTCTTGTAAGAAGTACATTTGACAACTCCTTTAGTAAAGCAAAAGGATGAATGATGTGATGTAGAATGAATGTCAACTGATCTTTTCATGTTTGTTATATGTTATTATATATATATATATATATATATATATATATATATATATATATATATATATATATATATATATATATATATACAGTTGTGATCAAATTTATTCAACCCCCAATGCTGCGAAGGGTTTTATGGAATTCAGTGCACATTTGTAATTGTGTTCATAATGAAATCTTACAAGGACTTGTTAAAGAACTAAATGCAACTAAGATAGCATCAATTTTTTTTGTCATAAAGTATTAAATGGCCTTTTTGTGATTTCTTCATTGACACAATTATTCAACCCCTTTACGACTACCACTCCTAAGAACAGAGGTTCATTCCAGTGTTTTCCATCAGGTATTGAAAACATCTGTGGATGTCAACGAGCAGCAATCAAGCATGATAAGCACCAATTAGGCAGATTTAAAAGGACTGTGATACTCAGCTCCTTCTAGACATCTACTGGTGTGTTTCCAAGCATGGTGAAGGCAAGAGAATGGTCCCAGAAGACAAGAGAAGAGGTTATTGCTCTTCACAAGAATGGCAATGGATATAAAAAGATTGCGAAGTTGTTAAATATTCCAAGAGACACTATCGGAAGTATCATTCGCAAGTTCAAGTTAAAGGGCACAGTGGAAACGTTACCTGGTCGTGGCAGAAAGAAGATCCTGACCGCGACTGCTGTGCGCTACCTGAAGCGTAATGTGGAGAAAAATCCCCGCGTGACTGCTAAGGAACTGAAAAAAGACCTGTCAGATGTGGGCACTGAAGTTTCAGCTCAGACAATAAGGCGCGCACTGCATAACGAAGACCTCCATGCCAGAACGCCCAGACGCACCCCCTTGCTGACTCCAAAGAACAAGAAAAGTCGACTGCAGTATGCCAAAAGTCATGTGGACAAGCCACAAAGGTTTTGGAACAGTGTACTGCGGTCAGATGAAACTAAATTAGAACTGTTTGGGACAATGGACCAGCGCTATGTTTGGAGAAGGAAGAACCAGGCTTATGAACAAAAGAACACCTTGCCTACTGTGAAGCATGGCGGGGGGTCAATTATGCTTTGGGGCTGTTTTGCTTCTAATGGTACAGGAAAGCTTCAACGTGTGCAGGGTACCATGAATTCCCTTCAGTACCAGGAGATCTTGGAGGAAAATGTGATGGAGTCAGTCACAAACCTGCGGCTTGGGAGACGTTGGACCTTCCAACAGGACAATGATCCGAAGCACACATCCAAGTCCACTAGAGCATGGTTGAACATGAAAGGCTGGAACATTCTAGAGTGGCCATCGCAATCACCAGACTTAAATCCAATTGAGAACCTCTGGTGGGACCTAAAGAAGGCAGTTGCAGTGCGCAAGCCTAAGAATGTGACTGAACTGGAGGCTTTTGCCCATGAAGAATGGGCTAAGATACCCATAGGTCGCTGCAAGACACTTGTGTCAAGCTATGCTTCACGCTTGAAAGCTGTCATAACTGGAAAAGGATGTTGTACTAAGTACTAAAAAATAATGTCACTAGGGGGTTGAATAAAACTGATAATGATGTGAGCACAGTAAAGACATTTGTGGTTATTCCATCATAAATATTATGTTATGTTTGTCTAATTTATAAGTGCCTCTTTGATATAATTGTAAATAAGATGACTGAAATGATCAAAATCAATGTCAAACTGGCCAAAACACTTTATTTCAGTGGGGGTTGAATAAATTTGATCACAACTGTATATATATATATATATATATATATATATATATATATATATATATATATATATATATATATATATATATATATATATATATGGAATATATATGGAATATATATGAAATTTGAAGTATGATACATTCTTGTGATATCAGTGAGCATGAAGATAACCTTTTTTGGATGTTTCAGTTAGTTCTTCAAATTCTTGTTTAAATACTACACTCAATCATTCATTTTATTTGCAGTAAAACCTGTCATATTTTACGGCCTTCAAAAACTCCATGCTTTACTCACAATCGTTAAGGCTTAAAGGCCAATGTAGACGTCCACCTGAAACATATGGGAATGTGTGAATATTTTTCAGAAATGTGGATTTTTTGAAGAAGTAACAGGTGACATCTTTGCTCGTGTGACTCATAAACAATTTACAGCTCAGCAGGAATTCCTTTGGTACTCGTATAAATAAAATGAAATTTAAACACTTCAGAATCCTTCCGGATGACGGGGAGACCGCATCCCTTTTTAAGACGCCTCCATTGATCTCCTACAGATGAGATGAAAACACCAAAACACACTTCAGGAGATAAATAACCAATCGACACCAAACCTGTGGTACTGTAGCCTGCAACCGCTCTAGGTGTGCTACATGTAAATGTGCTAACACAGCCACTTAAGTGACTGGCACAAAAGGATCAATTATCACCCTTTCCTCCTCATTCATTGCAGCAGGAAATGTTCAGGGTGTTTCATTGAACATATTTGGAGCATCAAAATGAAAGATTTGCCATGGTATGTTGATGCTAATGGTCACTGCATTACGCATGACGTATCTCTTTGCATTAACAGTTGTTGCTATGATTTAAGAAACGTAAGGGTTCATTTGTAATTAGAATGTGACCGCATCACCATTTCATAAGATAGCTGGAACACGCGTTATGGTTCTTCATCTCCTCTGGTGTAATGTTTTCCAGATACTGCTGAGTTTGTTTGTGGCCGTCATTCTGGACAATCTTGAGCTTGATGAAGATCTGAAAAAGCTCAAACAGGTAAGATAATCTTATTAGAACTGGTGTATTCAGCTTCACTGGTTCTCTGCATTTCAAACATCACAGACATCAGTGGTAGAAACAGAGCCGATAAATAGAATTATTAAGGAATGTAATATTTTTTGTACTTAGTCAGTAGTGGAGACTGAGGGATTTGTCTGTTGTACTGAGGTGTTCACCATCTGGATGCCTGGGAGGGAGGACGCCTGCTCATTAAGACTAATTAGGAGACTGACATTTCTTTTGACAGGCTTCTTAACATTCTCTTAATGTTCACTGGTCATCATCAACCTGTTTTTTTTTTTTTTTTTTAGAAAAACCTGATGCTGTAATGCATGATGGGAAAGAGGATTATGGGTTACTGGTTACTGGTTAGAACCACTGAGACCCAGATGCGTCCGTTGAGGCTTCTGAGCTGTGTGTAGGACAAAATCTGTAGTTTGGTGGCAGAATGAAAACACTTCAGATGTATTTATTTATTTTATTTTCGTACTTGTCCGTTCAGGACAGTAGGTAACAAAGACCTTACTGCATCAAAACCACTCTGCTCACAAGGTGACAACGGTACAGACAAGCAAACAGCCAGCACAAACGGAAATGACTCATCGTACAAGATCCCTCCAACAATGCTTCACAGCAGACATCAGGAGACCCTCCTGAGTGAAGGGGTAATAGCAAGAGAAAACCTTCCTAGCAAGGACACCTTCCAAAGATTCTTGACAAAAAAGATATTTCAGACATAGTAGTATGGTGGAAAAAGGCCTTTCAGAGTGGCTTCTGCAATGAATGATCATGGAAAAAAGGGTCCCCTCTTTGTCTTGTAGACCCTGCAGGGCAGATGTATACATGCTGTCTTGAATGTAGAGAGATCTGTGGATAAAAGATGAGAAGTATGAGAAGACCACAGGATGTCAGAATGGACATAGAATTCTAGACTGTAGAATTCTTGTACATCTCGACCTATTTTTAAAAACCTGTGGTACACAAGTAAATATGACTCATCATATCATTAGCATGTAAAAAAAAAAAAAAACATGACCTGGCAAGCCTGCTTGACCCCTGGTGCAGAGTTGCTGCTGGTGCTGTGTGATTAATAAGGTGCCTCCTTCATCACATGGAGATGAGCTGTGGATGCCAGGGGCCACCACTGGGGGGAGCTATGGAGAGCAGTTAGAACTCTGGTGGCTTTGGACTGGAATTAGTCCTTAAAAGGGAAGATTTTTTTTTTCCGGTCTCCCTGGATCACATTTCACATACTTTACAACTACCTGCAAAAATAATTGAAATGCAATTACTCAAACTCGTACATTCAGTCCCATCTAGCCATGCAGTCTGTCTGTTTAAATATTTGTTTAGAACAAATATTGTTTTTTTGTCAGATTTTTCTTCCGCAACTTTACCTCAGCAGTGGCCGAAATGCCAAGCTGGAGATCACATCACCACCATCCTAGTGACACGCACAGATATAGTGAATACTCCAGAAGGGAATGGCAGTAATGGAAAAGCTCTCATGCAAGTTTATTTTCATTACCGGCGATCATATCGTTTACATCCCAGTAGCTTGTAAAGTTTGTGATATGTGTATTCCACTGGGACGTAGATGATTGGCAGGGATGCCACTGGAAAATCCTTGCGTAAGAAGTCGTAACTACCCGCCTGTGCTGTGGAGTGTCTTCTCCATCTCCTGGCGTGCTCACAACACCCAAACATGGCCAGATCACTTCTCCTTTAGCCACAGCTGACCGATTTGCTGCTCAGCCTGTAAAATTGCCTATTTTACAGGTACTTCCAGTGCAGATGGGACAGACCAAAATAGACCTGCTAGATTATGATTGCTCTCCAAGAGTACAGCGTAACTGGACCTTTTATAAACCACTGGCTTTGAAGCAGTTCAATGACTGACCTTGACTGGAGTTAGACTAGTCCAGTCTGATGTGGAACAAATAAGGGATAGATGGGTTTTGTCCTGTTGGATCATGGCGCTGATTTGGTAGTTGAGTGACAGCACCAAGGTTTCCTCAGAAGGTTGTTTTTGTAGCTTTTGGAGAGCAGATTGCTCTCCCCTGCGATAATGTCATGGGTAACTGCCTTTAAGAGTGGTTTTGGCTCTTACTCTTTCTGCCGCGTGACACGTGTAGTCAGTTACACGAGTGTGTTCCAAGTCACGAAACTGTGGGGAGACGTATAGCATTTCAGTAGGGCCACAGTGGTAATTGCAAGTCGTTATCACAATCGCAGCGTACTTCAGATTAATCACAGTTATGATTTTTTGTCAATTTGTTCAAGTTGTTTTGGTTATGTAAGTAATAGTCTTGCAGTTCAGAAAGGACAGTGACTTGAATACCTTTCGTTTGGTAAAAAAAAAGAAAAGAAAAGTGGATTCGTTTTACAGCGTCGGTCACTGTGCAGTAATCATTTAGTGAGTGTCTGAAACAGCAAGCAAAAACATAACCTGATCTAACATGCAATACAATTCATTTACCTCTTATGCTGATTTACATTGCAAGCATTATTTATTGTTCAAGCTGCCAAGTATACTGGCAAGATCACAGTGAAAAGGTGTCTGATTACAATGTTTGTTTATGTGCAGTATTTACACAGACATCTGGTGGTTAATGTGGCAAAGAAGTTGATATTGATAAAGCGCATATATTAGCAAGTAGATCATCTGCGTGCACTTGCTGTCATTGCTGCTGCTGTCAACTAACTCTTCATGCACGCTGTTGCCCTGATGCAGTGCATGCAAACTGTAGTTCTGATGCAGTGCATTCAAACTGTAGTTTTGATGCAGTGCACACAAACTGTAGTTCTGATGGAGTACATGCAAACTGTAGTACACTGTAGTTTTGATACTGTGCATGAAGAATTTAGTGACTTTGCTTTAACTCATCAATGCCGAAAGTCTGGCAGGATGAATCATGGAAGATGATACAGGACAATATTAACACCATTTAACTCTGACCAAGTCTGTATGGGACTGGCTCAAGCTAACAAAGGAAAATAGAAGCCAGCCGTGAGATAACACAGGGGCCTTGATGGTGAGATCCCCAAACACCATCCTGGACCACAGTTCTGTGATTGTGGTAAGCCAGCAGCAGCTACAGACGTCCCTACATGTCCTCGGTGCTTTCAACAGAGTACGTTGTGTAGTGTCATTTGACTCATTTTATAAAAATTATTTCATGAATTAGGAAAATATGATAAATTTCATGTGGACCTTGTAGTTCTACCTGTGATCTTCGTGGTCTTCTTTTTTATTATATTAACATCCTACTTTTGTAAGTAGGTAACATAATATGGGATATTTTTTGTTTCATTTGAACGACTTTTTAAAGCTTGAAATATTGAAATACTGAGTGACACTGCCACAGAACTGAGGTTCGGCTGTCGATGAGTGACTGAGGCACAGAGCCAGTGGATGTTAGACACGCGGGAATCGTATTTGCACTCGCTTTGCCTTAGCGTTCTCGTTGTGAATGTTGCAAATAAAAAGCGTCATGTATGACAGAACTCGGGAGACGACTGCGCTTCGGTTTGATTGATGTCCAGGGTCCTGGGTGAGCTGGGGGAATTGATAAGTCGGGTTGTTCTTGAATTGTTTTGCACTCATGTTTGCTATACACACACAACAAATCAAATTGACATTTCCCACTCAGGGGAATGACTCACCGCAGTATAGGTAACCAGCACATGGTAGAGTCAGGACTGACCACCATATCCTCCTAGCTTGTTCTCTGAAATTGCGCCTGTTTTTGACTGTGAAAACAACCAGCTTGTTCATAGCCGCACGCAGGAAGTTCTGCTCACCAAGTAGAAGTTCTTTTTTTTCTGCCAGGTGTCATGCTCTGGGTTTGTGCTGTTCTGGCTGTGTGATGGGAATTACAGTGAAGAACTGTTAAAGGGAAATAATTGGAATGACTGGAATTTTAATTGGAGTTGGGGAACATCAAAGTCTCATGTCGTGCCATTTTTCCCCCAAAACCCCTTTCCTGGCACTCGTGTTTTGCGTTCTAAATATTTCTTTGGCTTTCTCTCTTAGCTCCTCATCTCCCTGTCTCTCAGCGTGAGCGCATCGCTGGCCCCATGTACCAGTCTTGTGAAGTCCCCTCTCAGAACGGTACTGGTTTCAAACGCTAACCGTGTCTCCATGGAGAGGAAGCAACAAAAAGCCCCCAGCTATGTCTCCCGAGCCAGACGTCAGACGTGTTCAATGGCCTCTCTGCGTTGGCTGGATTCGTTTTGCGTTCGTTGCTCTGAGAGTGTTCTGCAACCAGCACGGGCCGTTTCTGCCTGGATGGCCCCTCTCACAGAGTGGCTACGTGGGTGATGGTTTCAGGTCACATCGCGCCCTGGTCTGTTCCGCCGGGCTCCTCTGGTAGCGTCTGCTTCGGCTCCGTGTCCCTGGAATCACGACTGTGGCGTGTGTTGTTATTAAGAAAAGTCGGATGTTTGGCATCTGTTATTAATCGTTGTATATGAAAACCGCAGTACAATTTCACTTCAGAGGGAGTAGTTTTGATATTTGGGAAGCAGGAGTGAAAACACAATAAAAAACACAATTTTACTTTGAAAATAGTTGACAAAACAGCCACCATAAACAAAAGCAGACGCACAGGCTTGCAAAGTCTAAGGTGCACTAGGGACTTTCGGTGCAAAACTCTGAACCCTGTGGGGATTTAATAGGAGCAATAATGACTGAGGAACAGGTGAGAGAAAATCTTTGTTGGTAATATTGTTTTGATAGAAAAATTTGCCCCAGCAATTGAAAATAATAATATACTATTACACAGAATGGATAAACATAAAAAGCCTCATGTCATAGATTTGTCTGCAGAATTGTGTTATTTTGTCTTCTGCAAATATAAACGTGATCAGTTCAAGATGTTAAAGGAACGCCATTCTCCTAAGTCTGCCGTTCATATGAATGTCTTTAACCTTATTCACATGGAGCAGAGTCTTTCTAATGTGGAATGTCTGTTTTTATTCTCCTGAGACCACAGACGTTGGTGTGGGCCACTGCAAAATGCTTTGTCACTTCGAACAGTGTGTGCAACAGTGTCTTTTTTTTAGCTGACTCATTAGACTATTTTAAGATTTTCTCTGAATATTTCCCAACACCTCAGGTGTTTAGGAAAAACAGGAAATGATTTAGTATGCAGCAGATGTGTTGTTTACCATGCAATTGCATGATCGGTTTCACTTAAGTGATAACATTCATCATTATTTACGAAATGCAACACCGGCCTTCATGGGAATGACTTGCATCTGTCAGTGCTGACAGAGGATTTATCTTGATTTGCATTTCAAAGCTATGAACGCAGATAGCACACACACCTGTGACCAAGTCAATACTGGTGGGTTATATACTTCAGGATTATTATATATGCCGTCTCGACAGTATACCTATCAAATATAGTATAGTATAGAAATGCTGATATATATATATATATATATATATATATATATATATATATATATATATATATATATATATATATATATATATATATATATATACCGGAATTTTTTTTTATTATTATGGAGCAAGGAATGATGTTGTAATGAAGAGTGGGACCCACATGCAGAGTTCCTGACCGAACAAAATGAGCTGTGAGTCTGCAACACGGCTCATCTGTGAGGTGGCCCGTTCCGTGATTAATCCAGCCTCTTCGTGGAACTGCGCTCTCGGGGTGCGGCTTCCATTCGTCGGCCCGGCGACGCGGAGCACCTGCCCGCGCTGAAGGATCATTAGCAATTAAAGGCTACAGGATAAGCGGAGATGGAGCTAATGAACACCGCCGCGCTCCACACCTCGCAGATCAGCCGCCCATAACAGGAAGTGCCTAACGAGCTTCCCCGTAGTTGCCGTGGGGACGCGGCTCTGTGCGTGTGCGGGCGACACTCTCATCACCACTGATTGCAATAGCGTTTATTACGTGTAATTAGGCTCGAGAAGTTGGAATGGATGACAGTGACAGCTTTACCTGCTAGAGGGGACTAGGAATAATTGAAGGTAATGCCCAGGAGAGGCGCGTGAACAGGGCCCCCTGGTGGCGTGAACAGGGCCCCCTGGTGGTCTGCTGTGTATACAAAGCAGGCAGGTCCTGGATTTTTGCGAGATGTGTTTCCGCTGCGATGGAGTGAAGAGAAACGTTATTTGTTGACCTTGTCTGTAACCGTCGTCGTAATGAGACATTGCACAAATTACGCGGGAGAATATCTTTTGTGAAAATTAAGCGCCGGTCCGACACGTCACGATTGGACAGACCCAGCTTCACCGTGGCCCGGTTTAGTCTGCTATGACGTTTTCACGGTTCAGTTTCATATCTCTTAATACGGCCTGTTCATTGAGCTACTCATGGGCTGTAGCCCCGTTTGATTGGGGAGATTGATGGTTGATGGAAGCTCAACAAATCATTACCTCCCTCCAGCTACAAGGCAATGAGGAGAAGTTGGCCATAGCAGGGGAAAATGTTTATCTTTTTAGTGACAGAAATCAAATCGGAGAATTTCTTTTCCTTGGGGTGGTCGTGTGTGTGTGTGTGTGTGTGGGTGTGTGTGTGTGTGCGTGTGGACTAACGACCCTGTTATAAGACGCCTCTCTGGGCAAGGTTGGCTGTGAAATGTGGAACAGGTTGGGGGGGTTTGGGGGGCTACTGTCAGAGGGAGAATCAAAAGGAAGAGAGAGAGATGGGCGGGGCCGAACATTCATTACGGCTTCATTTGGCGAGGAGGCCTTCCCAAGTGCCATCTCTCCAGGAGAATAATGAAAACGACAATGTAAGGCTTTCGTTTTTCAAGGCTACCTTTCCCCTGCAGACAGTGGTAAATAATGAGCTCTAAGCTCCCAGCGCCACTAGTGCATGTATCTGTCTATGTGTGTGTGTGGGGCCACAGGATCACTGAAAGATAAGACATCATTAACATGGGCACTGCTGCCTGGGACAGTAATTACACTCTTTTCACACTTGATCCTGGATCGCTCCCTCTTTCTGTCTCAGCCGTTTGCCCGTTTTATTTATCCGTACACTTCACGAGCACTGAGTGATCGATCGATTCTCCATACGTAGGTTCATCTTCCCGCACTGGCCGTATACTTCAAATCCCATCGCAAACCTTCCCACCGCCGCCATGTCACACTGTGTCGTTCTGGACATCTGGAACTTGAACTTGACGAAAGGTCACAATGTTGCACGTGAATGCCGCTCGCCCCGGCTCGCCCGACTTTTCTGACTAACCACACTGCCATCTAGTGCAGAGCCCGCACACGTGTGGCCAGACTGTGTTGGGCGTGCGAGAGGATGGCGTGAGGCCGTGCTGCTCACACCGCACTTCTGAAGCCCACTCAGTCTCACCGTGGGAGACGTGGCCGAGCTGGAATCATGGGGCTGTGGCAGAAAGCGCTCCGTTTGGATTAGCTTGACCAAAACGGCTCTGAAATTAGAAAGAAGTTTGTGAATAACAGCCAGAAATGGGAGAGGAGTAAAGGAAATGTCTCCTGTCCCGTAGCCAAAGGGGTTGAACGAGCTGCTTCCTGTTGCTCATGCCGACACACACTCAAATCTTGCTTTCTTCTTCCCGCCCTGTGGCATAAAGCATGTCTGCTCTTCAGACACACACACACACTCAGACCTTAAGTTATTTAGTTGTCTGTTTACATATATATGTACACACAAGCACACACATACGCAAACACACACATGGCTGCTGGCTGTGACAGGCGTATCTATCCCAGCTCCAGTAGTAAGACAGAATTGCTTTTGGTACAAAGTTCCCTGGCCTCACGTAGCACCACCAGTGCCTCCTCCCCTCCTCCTCTTTCGGAAAGACACCTGATCCAGATGTCCGCTGCCCCAGACTGTGTGTGTGTGTGTGTGTGTGCCAGCATGTGTTCTCCCCATCTTGCCTTTTACCTTGACCCAGTTTCCTCCCCGCAACAGCATCAATTTGAACATTTGTGTATGATTGGCTCTGTTCTCCCAGACGTGCCCTAATCCCGCCTCTGCCCTAATCCCGCCTCTCCCCAGTCCCGCCCCTCCCATTACCGAGACGTTAAATAACACCCGTGTTTCGTTCCGCCTCCACCCCGGCAGCCGGGAGCCGGGAGCCGCTCTGCAACTCAAATGCCTTCAATGTCACCTTCTGTTTTCCCCCAGAGGATCATGGGAGGAGCAGCGTCCGCGCTTGGCTGCCCAGCCATCCGCCGCGCTAAGCTGCCTGCCAGCCGGCCTCTCGGGGGCCAGAGGTGCCGCTCTAAGTGGTCTGGGAGTTTATAGCCTGTGCGGCACTGGCACGCCTCATTAGAGGGTAAATGGGAAGGAAGGAATGACCCCCACGTCCCCTGCATTCCTTATGGATCTCCTACCAGTCTGACGAGCAGGACGAGCAGGACGAGCAGACATGTGCTCCATGACTACCAAGACGCACGAGTTATTTCAGGCCCTCTCGCTCCATGGGTGCTTTGGTAATATAATGTGATATTTATTTATTTCAGTCAGGCTCTGAGTTGGTAGTATGTACCACATCAAGAGTGTATCATAGAAGTATAGAGGCTTCTCTGTGTTGGATTAAAATGAGAAAATAACAGGTCGGAGTAATCATATCACAGATTATATGCACACACATCTCTCTCTCTCTCTCTTGTAAAATGCATTTTAAGATGAAAATGTCTCCAGTTACGTTTGGAGAAAAATCTTCTGCATTAACTGTATGTCAAGATGATGGATCATGTGTTTAAAAAGTCGTATTACCTGACCCTTCAGTACCACACAGCTTAATGCAAGATGACATCCTGCATTAGGAAACAAAAGTGTCACTTTTTTTTTGTTAACAAAAAAACAAAAAGGATATAATAATAGATTTAGCTTATATTACTTAGTATGCTGAATTTAAATCTATTTTTCGATTTTTTTCCATCATGCCTGGTTTTTAAGCGATGGCAGTTACATTTTACATGAAGTATATATGACATTCATTAACAAAGTTATTAAAATATGTCATTATATTCTCAAATGTACAATGTATGCGTATTGGCCTTAGTGTTCGTAATAGCTAGGGGTGTGACGAGATCTCCGTGTCTCGTGATCTCGCGAGATTTGATGACGTCACAATGACGTGGGAAAATACAGGTATTACTATTGAAGATGCCCCGCCACTTTCAAATCGTTTGTTTGGCATCATTTTGGGAACCCGGCGGAAATGATAAATGGCAAGAGAGTGACTGATAAGACACTACATATGCAAACATTGTATGAAAATAATGCCGTACACCGCGACTAATACGAGCAGGATGCAGAGACATTTACAGCAACACCACAGCTCAGTACTCAAATCAACATATCTCACTTGAACGGAGGTAGCAGGGACAGAACGGCGCTTTGGCAAGTTGAGACAGTAAAGGATATCGGGAGCAGTGTGGGGATGCTAATATTCTTAAAAATGAACATGACAGTGTAGTTGCAGCAAATTCAGTGACATACTTGGTCAGGCTCAGTTTGCACTATTTGCACTCTGTATTGACAGAGAAGAACTTTTTGTTTTGTACATAATACAGTGAGTCCCCGCTTAACGACGGGTCTGGATAACAACGGACCGGAGTTACCACGACTTTTAATTTAATTTTGCGCGGTGCGCGGAGGAGCAGTGGAGTGTTGTGTAGTGTAGTGGAATGTTGTGTACGATAAGCCCATCTCGGTAACGCGAACGCTGTACGCACGAGAACATTGTTAGTTTTTTCTATACTGTATTTACGATCAAAGCGTATCTAAATATAGGGTCACGCTTAACGACGAAAACTGCTTTACAACGGACTTTTCAGTCTCTTACATAATGCATGTTAAGAGTTATAATAAAACATTTCAAAATGCATGTTTAAAGTTAAATAAAATTTAAATAAAAGTCTGTTGTCCAGAAAATTTGTAATTTTAGTGTTCTTAAAATCTCGTCTCGTCTCGAATCTCGTGAACCCAGTCTCGTGTCTCGTCTCGTATCGTGAGCTGAGTGTCTCGTCACACCCCTAGTAATAGCCAATATAGAGGAGCTTCAATTTCCTTGGTCCCGAGGGGGCAGGTCAGAGGTCAAACTGAAACAATGACACACATGGACAAGAAGACAAGGAAGTAAACAAAGGCAAGACAGGTAACCAAGGCAACAGATGGCAGGGAGGGACCAATCGTGACATGAGATACATTCTCAAAACATATTTGGATTCAGTGTGTAAAAAGACTTTGCAGAAAGCAAACTCGACGTGGACCATTATAAGCACACAGCCAAAGCTGTGATCACCACGCTCCTTCTGCGGCCGTTGTAGACCCAGACAATTTAGAAGAGAAACCCCAAAACCTTGTCATGAATGGGGAGACCTCACTCTCGAACTGCTCCTGAACGTCTTGTCACCTCAGTCACGCTGAGATCAGTGGAACCGTGTCTGCTCTTACGCTCACGTAACCGCATCCGCCCAGACGCTGGCCGGCTGACTGAGAAACATCTCACAGCTCGGGCTGTGAAGAACAGCACAAGATGAATGACTGCGTCTCCTTCGCAGCTCCTAAATGAGGACAGACATGCGCTGGCGTATCAGCAGGAGTAGTGAGAACATCTCCAGGGCTACTGAGGACTAGACCTCCAACAGCACACAGTCATTTACTCATCGGGTGAACAATGTGTGCTCCTTAAATTCCAAGCCTCCTAGAAGATAAGCGTGGCTTTCATTTGAGCTGTAGTGTAGGATTGTTTGGATGTTTTCCCTCGAGAACATCTGGAGCCCAATAAACTTCATGCTGGAGGCAGAAATCTGAGACGTGGGGTATTACAAAGGGGGTGTAAACAAGACACGAGTTCCAGTGAGATGCAGAGAACTTTTAGCTCACAGCAGGTGTCATCTACCCAAGATACTGATCTCAATGCCCCGTCACTGCTGCGACACACAGATCTTTGTCATGGACCTCAAGAGGTGTTTTCTGATATAACTGCTTTTTTAATGCTATGTCATTATATGAAGTAGTTACTGGAGGACTTCTGCTGCTGTGCATATGTTAAGGCCTTCAACATTCAGCATTTGTCTCCGATGCTCAAATATCTAAGGTGCGTTGTAGAATCTTTGTTTTAAAGTTCATAAATAATTACCAACTTTTTTAATCAGTGAATTTTTTTATGAATCAATTTGTGTTCGAATTAAAGTGAAATATGAGAGTAGTGAAATGTTGTGGTGGAGGTGAATAAGTGACGTGGTCTGGGCACAGGTGGCTTCACCTTTCTCCTGTACGAGGGTGGTGTTAACGTGGCCGCACCTTTCTCCTGTACGAGGGTGGTGTTAACGTGGCCGCACCTTTCTCCTGTACGAGGGTGGTGTTAATGTGGCTGGATGGCCAGTAGGCTGTGACGTTGAGTTGGCCCTGACGGAGGCATAGAGAGAAGAAGCTGGTTAGTTCATCATCGACCCCTGCCTTCTCCACATCTGTTAGCAGCATCTCCCTCTCTCTCTCTCTCTCTCTCTCTCTCTCTCTCTCTCTCTCTCTCTCTGTTTCTTTCTTCTTTGTTTACTTTCTGTTTTTCTCTGTCTCCTCATGTGATGAAGTTCTACCACGTTCCTCCCACACTATACCTGCCATCTCAGTAGCCCGAGGAGATTATACCACCTCTAGTAAACAAGACAAGAAAGCTGCTCTATTTGGTGCCAGATCTCTGGTGTGTGCATGCACATGCACATGCACATGCACACACACACACACACACACACACACACACACACACACACACACACACACACACACACAAATGCAGATTTAAAACATGACCACATCTAATAATTCAACCAGTTATTCACGTGCACATACACCACATACATAGTGACTTTACTCACACACACACACACACACACACACACACACACACCACTACCAGTGAATGATGTACCTGTTTTAGCTGTCTGGAGCTGCTCCAATAGGCCCTGGAACAGTTCTGGGTGGTGCACTGACACAGGTTTGACATTCACAAGTTTCCCTCAGCTTTTGTGAGTGTGTTGCAGCCACATGGAACTACTGATGGTGTGAGTCTGGCCTTCCAGGGATGTGGAGCACCTGGAGGACCTAATGCAGCTCACCCCGCCTGAAACTGGGGAGAAAGTGCCAAACAAATCCAATGGATCACTTTCATTTGTCAGAAGGCCTTCACATCCAGTTCAAGTGCTCAGCTTCCAGTGTCCTGATTCATGAGCTACACTAAGTTTGATTTGTCATTATGATGATCAGAGGAAACAGACACACACACACACATGCACACATCCAAGCTAGGGCAACCTTGTGATACTGTAAAAAAAATGAGTGGGTCATAGTACCCATGACCTGTGCTTGCTATGGAGAGTACCTGACCAAGTTATTCATGTAAATCCACCAATCGATGTGGCAAAGGTTGTTTTATGTGTGCATAATGCAGTCAAACTCATACCGGCTCAACTGAGAGGCATTGATTGGTGTTTATCGATCGGTAAGAAGGTGGAGCTTTGCTTCTGGCGCTGCATTTCAGACTGGATCTCCACCCCGTCTCCTGAACTGGCTACTGGGTGACATTTTTTCACGTAGCTGCTTTCGTTGGCTGTCGTCGTACTGAGTCTCGGTCCGTTTCAGCCGGTGCTGGCATCTTGTTCCGGCCCCCCCAGACAAACATGGGAGTGGCTCAGCATAGCCGTGTAAGCGGGGCCCCAGTTTGGCTGCTGTTTTGGCTGTTCTGGGGCCGTGTCGTGAGCCAGGCTGGGCGAGAGCCAATCAGATATGGCCACTGAGCCCAGCGCTCAGGTGCACTTGCGTACGTCAAGCGTGGAGTCATTGACTGGGGCCTTGGGGAGCGATGACAAATACAGTGGCTCTTTGGTTGGATGGGAGGGGGGATGACTGTAGCAGTTATGAAATAAATATACATATATACAATTATCAGCAGGCACCATTAGGTTGGACAAGGTTGCAGGCCTCTCTCTTCTTCCAGGGCTTTGCTGTGTGTTTGGGTCTAATCAGTGAGGGCTGTGTAGCTATGCCACTTGAGTCCTTCCCACAGTAATTCTCCAGGACACAAACAGCCTGTTGTTTCTGCTGCTGCTTTTCTTCTCCTGCTCGCCTAATTTCTGCAAAAACAGGAGATCTGACGTCCTCGTCGGCTGCGTGAATGCGAGGTCTCCGTGGCTCTCCGGCACTTTTGCGGTGTTCGATTGGACTGGTCTGAAAGCAGTGTTGCTGAGCGGGCACTGCAGCGGGGGTTCTTACCACTCGCTTGTCCTGAGGGACGTTCAGCCCTCGAATCACAGAAGCCCCGTATAAGCAGCTTATGGAGAGGGTCAAACAGGCATCCGGAGAAACACTCAGCGTTCAGTCCCATCCCCCTCAACGCAGGCTCATCTCATCTACAGCTTAACACTGGTTGATGGTGAACATCACTCTCTGTATTTGGCGCTTCTGAACATATTCACTGATGCTGTCCTGTTCGAGAGGGCAGGGAAGACACGCCTGTCCAAGCCAGGGCAAACACCCCCCCTCTGCTCCGTGATGGCCGAAAAACAGATTAGCATGTCGCCTCCTCGTTTTGTTCTCTCTCCGTTGCCTCCGGGTTCCTCTTGCTCAAAATGCGTTTTTCATTTCCGTGTGGGTCTGTGGCAGCCAATCAAACGTGGGCCAAACCAAGCAGACCCGCATCCTGGTACCAGTGATGGGCGTTCGTCAGAGAGAGGGCGATCCCGAAGGCTGCAGGCTTCCAAAGTATGCCAGTTAAGGAATTTCAATAAATTCATAGGTAATAAAATTGATATAATTTGGCACCATAAATTGATATGTTCTCCTTTGATCGGCCACTGTGTACAGCTATGATTGCGTGCATTCTTATTACACAGCGTGATTCGTCTGACTCAAGCTGTCTCGTGAAAATGGAATTTATGCCGTCAATTTGTTTTGTTTTGTTGTTGTTGTTTCTTGATGTTATTTTCCTGATTTTGTGGCATGGAGGCTGATTATGGCTGAGCCGAGACGCGGAGTGTTTCTGCTTGTGTGCTGCTGCCATCTGTGGACGGGTTTGGGGACAACAGTGTCGTCGAACTCACAGCCGTGTTTCACGGCACACGCGTGTCTACATCAGTGACTATGACATATGTTGACCTTTTGATGAATAACCTGGAATTTCCCCCAAACACAGCAAATAGGACAGGACACAGTTTGACATGCTGACAAGACACAAACTGACATGTTGACATGTGGTCAGTTTGTTAAGGGGTGAAGGAGCTTCTAGGAGGAACTTTCAGCAGTGTTTGTCTCGATCAGAGCAGCAGGCCAAACACAGGGGAGAATATGAAGCCGTCCGCTTGCAAATCTTGAATGTTCTGAATATCTTGAATACTTCCATACATCGATTTGTGTTTTTCAGATATTAAAACATACAATGATTTTCTTGAAAGATTTGAAAATGCATTTGAATCCCTTGAAATTGCTGAATGCACCAGGCATCTTAAACCCGTCTGTATGTAGATGAAATCATTTTGGTGACACACTTTTTTGGCCACCCTGTCTCTTTGCTGAACCAAAACAGTCCCAGTTCCAGGGCCTGGTGCTCCAGACTCCGGTGCTCCGAAAATAAATGTTCCATACGTGCCTTCTGTTGTTTCCCTTGAAATGAGTTTGTGTTTACACACTTCGCAGTTGAAGCAGAGCGAGGCCAACGCCGACACCAAAGAGAAGCTCCCTCTGCGTCTGCGTATCTTCGAGAAGTTCCCCAACAGGCCACAGATGGTGAAGATCTCCAAGCTGCCGTCAGACTTCACGGTGCCCAGGATTAGGTAGAGTGTGCACCCACATTCCCTGTGGTGTCTTATTGTTGCTGTGCATAACACTTCATTTGTTCTGACATGCTAGAATATTATTCCAGTAGAATCCCATGTTGTATTTTTAGTTTCTCTTATGGACAGTTTCTTTCAGTTGATATTTGGGGAGAAGTGAGTCCTTGACTTAGAGTACATCGTATATACAGGTAGCAAAAAACTAAAGAACTTGTTGGTATACTAATAGACTCAGACCTCATCTTTACCAGCCATATTGAATACATCACCAAAAAGCTCTCTAATATAAAACATTGCTGGAATCAAAGGCGAAATGTCCCAAGAAGACCCAGAGAAGCTCATGCATGCTTTTATCTCCAGAAGGGAGGACTACTGTAATAATCTCCTAATTGGATTCCCCAGAAGACCATTCAGCTTATACTTATTCAGAATACTGCTGTGAGGGTTTTTACGGGGCACAGAGATCAGAGCACATTTCTCCAGCTCTGAAATCTCTACTCAGGCTAACAGTTAGCCATCTAGTAATCGTTAGTAATCTACAAATCACTAATAAGGCCCAGAATACTTTTCAGATATGCTCAAAAGTGTAAACCTAGTAGAAATGTTAGATTTAGGGACACCAGCCAGCTGGTGGAGCCCAGTGTTGTAACCAGACATGGTGCAGCAGGGCTGTATGCGTACCCAGAACTGGAACCAGACCCAGTTGAACGGATGTGTCCCAAATGTAGCAATTTTTAAACCCATGTTAAGAACAGTCTGTTCTGTTCTCTCATGCTTGCAGGTGAGTTCTTGCTCTATATCTGGTGTCACTTTATTATGTTATTGTATTACTTTATTACTGCAATTTAGAAGTAAGATATAAAACTACCAAAGCAGTAAAAAATTGCAATATGTTTGTGACTATATGTGATAATCTCTTTCTCTTTCCACTTTGTAAAACATGCTCATTCGCTGTACGCAGCTTTATGGATTTGCATACTTGTGTGTGTGTGTGTGTGTGTGTGTGTGTGTGTGTGTGTGTGTTGCAGGGAAAGCTTCATGAAGCAGTTCATCGACCGGCAGCAGCAGGACCCCAGCGGTCTGTTCCGGAGGCTTCCGTCTGCCTCCTCCTCTTCCTGCGACCACTCCAAGAGGTCGGCCATGGAGGACAGCAAATACATCGATCAGAAGGTAGTGGCCCGCCTCACGGCGCTGACACCTGGCTCCGTGCCAGCTCGTTGACCCGTAGTGAAATATGTGAAAAAATTAAGCACGGAAATTCTGTCCAAAGCTTTAGGAGGAAGTTTAGTTCCACAGTAGTGTTCAAAGATGCCCACAGTTGCACTGTGGTCCGTGTTGACCTCTGAGGGCACCGTGTCTCATGTGTGTGGATTGCTGTCTAAACATTTCTCTTCCTCTCTAGCTGAGAAGGTCCATTTTTAGCATCCGCGCTCGCAACCTCATGGAAAAGGAGACAACTGTCAATAAAATCCTTCGGTGAGTTGGAGACGATGGAGCACTTCATCCTCTCTGAGCTTCTAAAGCTCTACTGAATGAGTTTAGATCCTATTTGCTCGTACATGGTCAAAGTATTAACTTAGAATTTTGGCCACAATCTGGATTATGTGATGCAGAGTGAAGCTATATGAAATGCTTCAGGTGTTTCAGATTAAAAACACTGGAGCATTGCTGTGGCTCTTTGACCCCCGTTTGCCCGAAATACGTTATAATGAAAATCTGTTTTATGGGTTTGATGCTTTAAGGCTTTCAGACTGTGTATGCCATCCAGGCAATCATGGGATGGGACAGATAACGCAGTTTTCGTCTCTGGACCCTTTGTAGGTCGCTTGTCAGCAGGAATAACCTAATTAATAATTAAAAGTTTGGCGGCACTTTGAGCTTGCTAGGAACTGCTGCTCCTGCCTGCCAGTGCCAAACTGTGTCCCAGCCTGTGTGTCTCTCGTGCTGCCCCCTCCTGTCTAAAGACCCCCCACCTGCCATTATCCTCTCTGCTTACATTACACACACACACACACACACACACACACACACACACACACACACACACACACACACACCTCTTCCCCTCCTCCTTCTCTTTAACTGCCAGACAGCACATCAGTAGCCATCCCACGTTGTCTGTCTGCGCCGTCTGGGGCTTTGGGTCTGTCTGCATTCACGCACACACACACACACACACACACACACACACACACACACACACACACACAGAGGCACTCATGCAGGCAACCATAAATAAGGGTGACACATTCTCCCGAAGCCCAGATTGTCATTAGCTGCGTTATGGTACATGACTCCGCAATTAATGGCCAACAAAGCAGCAGCGGTGAGCAGTGGGAGGAGCCGGAGGCGAGCTCACGCTTCTGTCTCCCCACCGTCTCCCCGCCGTCTCCCCAGACAGCTGAGACGCGGGAGCTCGTCGGCCGCACACGTGCACGAGCCAAGCGGTGGCAGAATCCGATGAGGAAACGGCGAGTGCGGTCAGGGGTCGGCGTTAAGCCGGGTTTCTCATTACAGACTCTGGGCTTCGCTCCAGAAAGAACCAGAACCGAGCCCGTCTTCCACCACAGCAAAGTCGCCACTTTGCCACAAGGCTCGCACACATGACAACACTCCTTCAGAAAAGCCTTAAAGACGCCGAGCACAGAATGATCGCTCCATTCCTCCACTCTGTTTTCTCAAGTCAAACTTCGAGTTTCATGCTCTATATTTGCCTGGGCTAAAAAGGGATTAATTAGTTTTCCTCCCAGCAGAGGTTCAGCCCCTCGGTCCTGCTCCCTACCTGCGTCACTGTATGTTAGTAAGAGCCATCTGCCATCCAACGAGATAGCAGCAGCGCTTCAAAACCTGCTCCTGCTGAAAAATACCAAATAAACACACTGCCGCATGGAGGTTTAATAAGACGCCATTTCATGAATCAGAGCACAGGTTGCTCGGTTATGTTTTACGCAAAAATGGTTGGCCCTAGGTACCTGCTCTTGCATTAATGAGTGTATTCAGGATCGATTTATGAAGTGTATTCATTTCTATTGTGAGTTTATGATAGCGTGCTGTGGCAGGCAGCGTCAGGTGGGGTGTGTGTGGAGTAGCATGCGTGTTCACGTCAGGTGGGGTGTGTGTGGTTGCAGGGCACGTGTTCACGTCATGTGGGGTGTGTGTGGTTGCTGGGTGTGTTCACGTCAGGTGGGGTGAGTGTGGTTGCAGGGTGTGTTCACGTCAGGTGGGGTGTGTGTGGTTACAGGGCACGTGTTCACGTCAGGTGGGGTGTGTGTGGTTGCAGGGCACGTGTTCACGTCATGTGGGGTGTGTGTGGTTGCTGGGTGTGTTCACGTCAGGTGGGGTGTGTGTGGTTGCAGGGCACGTGTTCACGTCAGGTGGGGTGTGTGTGGTTGCAGGGCACGTGTTCACGTCATGTGGGGTGTGTGTGGTTGCTGGGTGTGTTCACGTCAGGTGGGGTGTGTGTGGTTGCAGGGCACGTGTTCACGTCAGGTGGGGTGTGTGTGGTTGCAGGGCACGTGTTCACGTCATGTGGGGTGTGTGTGGTTGCTGGGTGTGTTCACGTCAGGTGGGGTGTGTGTGGTTGCAGGGTGTGTTCACGTCATGTGGGGTGTGTGTGGTTGCTGGGTGTGTTCACGTCAGGTGGGGTGTGTGTGGTTGCAGGGTGTGTTCACGTCAGGTGGGGTGTGTGTGGTTGCAGGGCACGTGTTCACGTCAGGTGGGGTGTGTGTGGTTGCAGGGCACGTGTTCACGTCATGTGGGGTGTGTGTGGTTGCTGGGTGTGTTCACGTCAGGTGGGGTGTGTGTGGTTGCAGGGTGTGTTCACGTCAGGTGGGGTGTGTGTGGTTGCAGGGCACGTGTTCACGTCATGTGGGGTGTGTGTGGTTGCTGGGTGTGTTCACGTCAGGTGGGGTGTGTGTGGTTGCAGGGTGTGTTCACGTCAGGTGGGGTGTGTGTGGTTACAGGGCCTGCACCAGACAGCGTATGCTGAGCGGCTCGTTTGACGGCCAGCCGACCAAAGAGCGTTCGATCCTCAGTGTCCAGCATCACATACGCCAGGAGCGCCGGTGAGATAACAGAAGCCCACATACGCCCACACACACACACACACATACACATACATGTGCGCCCATACCCATAGCCTCACAGGCACACACACGCATGCACATACACACACACACACAAACAAATGGACATAGACATCTTGCTTGCGGGTTAAACCACACAGAATGGGGTCTCGTATGGCATTATATTCTAGAGTTCTGCTTCACACTAGTGTACTTTGACAGCAGTACTTCTGTGCTGCTGGGACGTGGCCACTCTGCTTGGTTCACTGGAGGATGTGAATGTGATTGGCTGAGCAGAGTGAATGTGATTGTGCTCACGCCAGTGTGTGGAGGAATCTGATCTCGTTGGCTCAGGTCTCTCAGGCATGGATCCACCAGCCAGAGGATCAGCAGGGGCAAATCTCTGGAGACGCTCACGCAGGATGTGAGTACACACACACACACACACACACACACACACACACACACGCACACACACAGATACATGACTTGTATACCGTGCTGAGAGAAGGCTGCAGTGTTGAAGCGTTTGTTTCTGAGCCGTCCTGTGTGCGGCTGCCCACAGCACTCCAGCACCGTGCGTTACCGCAACGCTCAGAGGGAGGACAGCGAGATCAAGATGATCCAGGAGAAGAAGGAACAGGCTGAGATGAAACGGTAGAGAAGCACTCTCAGCCCTCTGCTCCCTGTCCCCCAGTCCACCGTGCAGGAAGCCCACACAGGGCTTCAGCTAATCCTCTCCATATCAAACCTATTCCACCTCCTCACCCTAAATCCTCACCTCCTGTATTTGTAGATGTGTGTTTTTTTTATAGTATGACTATAT
The DNA here is from genome assembly GCF_052324685.1 of Brachyhypopomus gauderio. Classification (NCBI taxonomy): domain Eukaryota; kingdom Metazoa; phylum Chordata; class Actinopteri; order Gymnotiformes; family Hypopomidae; genus Brachyhypopomus; species Brachyhypopomus gauderio. The sequence continues at coordinate 4,735,760 of NC_135214.1, forward strand.
GCAATAGCATGGTGTATTAGCCAGGATTGCCTTTTTTTGTTGTGTAGATCAGCTGTTCTTATGCTGTCCAATATTAACTTGAGGGAACAGGATATTTAAAGAGTGATCAGCTGTAATCTGTCAGCATATTTCTTGGGGCTCACCTACACACGCTCCCTAACAGAGCACGCTGCCTACCTCAGCACCCCTGGCCCGCCACGTACGTCTGTCTGCTCCTCCGCCGTGAGAGCTACCCGCACCTCACTGGGCTCGTTGTGTTTGTGCATCAGGAAAGTCCAAGAGGAAGAGCTGAGGGAGAACCACCCGTACTTCGACAAGCCGCTCTTCATCGTCGGGAGAGAGCACCGCTTCAGGAACTTCTGTCGCGTGATCGTGCGGGCCCGCTTCAACGCGTACGCATCCTCGCCGGTTCAGAGCGGTTCGGAGCGGTTCTGAGCTTCAGCACCAGAATGCACAGTGGTGCATTTTGTGAGAGGTGTTATAAGACATTTTATGAGGCGTGTTGCGGTGTGTGTGTCCTGCTTACTGTTGTATTCCTGAATTTGTTTTTGATGAACAGGTCAAAAACAGATCCCACAACAGGAGCCGTAAAGAGCAATAAATATCGTCAATTATAGTAAGTGCTAATTTCTGTTTGACACTTAGTTAACACCATCTTAACACATACAAAACACTCCTAGCCTAACCTAAAACTCTTTCTTTTTACCATATTAAACCTTTTACCATATTTTTACCATATAAACCAATCATATTAATATCCATGTATCCACTGAACATAATTGATCACAAATCACGTAACCCAATTAGCAATATGCCCACTTGTACCACAAGGAACAATATTCTGCAATAATAAGATGGTCAGAAGGTTTTTGTACATCTAACACCATCATCCCCCCCAAAATGCAATGTATAATATTTTCTACACCTTCTGTATATGAGGCTTACCAGATTGCTTCAGTCACTTCTAAATCTTATCATTAGGAGCCAAAGGATTCTAGTTTTTGAGGGATCAGATTGAACTATGATCACGTGAACATAGTTTAAAGGTATGTTACTTGACATTCATGTACAGCTAGTAAGAGAGTGGTCATTTTAAGCTACCAGGAACAGTGTTGTTAGAGGTGAGGTTGCCTTTGGTTGATACAGATCTTAAACATGACAATAGTCCATAAAAGATTTATAACCCCAGCAAAAAAAAATTTAACAAATCAAGCAAAAATTTGAAATCACTGTGATCGGGGCATTTATGACAAGTTTCCAATTTCCTTCAAGCAGAAACAATTCATCATTTTTTGGAAGAGGGTTTTGTCATCAGATTACTTCACCGTGCAGCGTGTCTGACACTCGGTTGCCTTGACAGCATTCACCTTTGATTTATGACTGCTCTGTTGATGACCGTCACAAAACTGAACATCTGATATTCTTATATTCCTTTTGGGGCAAAGGGGTACCGCTTAGTTATTTTTTATCACTGAGGGATACAGAGATATCAATCAATCAATCAAAATTTATTTGTATAGCGCTTTTCACAACACATGCTGTCACAAAGCGCTTTACAGGATTTACAAGGGTAACAATATTATGGGTCCAAAACCCTAATGAGCAAGCCAGAGGCGATAGTGGCAAGGAAAAACTCCCTATGATGGTGGGGAATAGGAAGAAACCTTGGGAGGACCAAGACTCAAAAGAGAACCCATCCTCCATTGGGCGGCCCGTTAACACACAAATTACACAAAAACAAATTATACAGACGAATACACAAGTCACACACAAATCACACAATCAGACTAAGTATAAGGTAACTAGAATTAAAATTCTGGGTGTTGATATACAGAGATATGCCTGTTGAGATAAGTTGGGATTAAATTCCTCCAGGATTACTCTAACTTTAAATGCTGTGAGAATCCATATGGTCGGTGTTAGCAGATTAGCCATACGAATCTGGTGTTGTGGTGTCCTGGAATTATCCTGGCAGTCCACACAGTCATCTGTGAAAGCAGCAGAGAGTTACGTAAAGGGGCTTATCGCAGTCCTGTTCATCAAGCCGGCTGGTAACCTTTGAATTTATTCTGTGCGAATCATGTGTGTGACCGATTTCCTCCTCAGTGATCTGCTGGGCTTGGTCACGTATCTGGACTGGGTGATGATCGTGGTCACCATCTGCTCCTGCATCTCCATGATGTTTGAGTCTCCTTTCACCAGAGTCATGCATGTTCCTACACTGCAGGTAGCAGGACTTTCAATTACCATTCCCAGATCTTTTGTTGCATTCTTTTTCTTGATTGCTCTTCTATAGCCTTGTGTGGTTACCACATTTGATTGCCGTTTCCACCAATTTAAAACACTTGGAATATTCTGCCACTGATTTGGCCGGCAGCGAAACAAACGCAGTGCGTCACGCTTGTGCGAATGTGAACGTCATTAGTGAGCCCTTGTTTTTAAGCCCCCACTCACTCCATAACGAGGCAGGAAGACTGCAGCAGACGAGACCCATTTGGTCTGATTCCGCCGTCTCGCCGTTCTTACGACGCCCTTGTGTGCCGTGCCCAGACGGCGTCGGGCCAGCTGGAGTGGGTGCGATAAGAGGCAGAGCGCTTCTGAGAGCGAGCCACTCCGTTCCCGGGCCCCGGGAGTGCGGCCGCTCTCACTCACAGGGTCTTTCCCGCTCAAAGCCTGATTTGACTGCGGTCATTACTGAACTCACGGAGGGAAGGACATTACTGTGATGTTTTTATGGTCATGCCACAAAAAGTGGCGGTCAGCAGTGTCCATAAAAAGTGGCACGTTTATTTGTTTTGCAGTTGCACTATGACCTCATAATGTATATTTCATGGGATAGGAAGTAATTATGTTATTAACGTACTATGGAATGTTTCCGTTGAGTTCCGGTGTGATGGACGTTTGCCTCTTTTCTGCAGATAGCGGAGTATGTGTTTGTTATCTTCATGAGTATCGAGCTGACTCTGAAGATCATGGCAGACGGCCTGTTCTTCACCCCTACTGCGGTCATCAGGGACTTTGGTGGCGTCATGGACATTTTCATCTACTTGGTATGTCCATCCCTTTCCCTTCCTCACAAAGTTCACATGTTCACGTGTCTTTCTTTTGCAAAGAACACGTGAAGGGTAGCCTTCTCAATGATTAGTCTTGAGAGTAGGAACACAGCCTTGACTAAACTTTTGAATACAACCCCTTTGCATACAGCCCCATTCTTTAGTTTGATACCCTCAGAATCATAAATGACTTCCTTTTTAATATGAGTTATATTTATTATAGCTACTCACTTTATTAGATGCATTTTTATTAGAGATGCCATGCGGTTTGTACAACCAGTGAGTCCTGGACACACCTGATCTAATCAGACCCAATTTGATTGGGTGTTTCTCTTTCCCCGTCTGTGCGCTGGTCCGGCGTGGCAGGTCAGCCTGATCTTCCTGTGCTGGATGCCCGAGGACGTCCCCTCAGAGTCGGGCGCGCAACTCCTCATGATGCTTCGTTGTCTGCGGCCGCTGCGAATCTTCAAGCTGGTGCCCCAGATGAGGAAGGTGGTCCGCGAGGTCCTCAAAGGCTTCAAGGAGATCTTCCTGGTAATCATCACCCTTCCCCGCCAACCCTGGACCAGGCACAGGGCAAATGCGGCAGCGACAACAGTGACTTACTAGTTCTGTGTATCACGCTGCATGTATGGGTAAATATCTGATCAGATCTTGCAGGGGCGCTCTCCTGCTCTAACGTATTATATCGACCTTCCTTTGCAAAGGTCTCTATTCTCCTCCTGACGCTCATGTTGGTGTTTGCGAGCTTTGGCGTGCAGCTCTTCGCTGGGAAGCTTGCCAAGTGTAACGATCCTCATATCAGCGAAGAGGTAGAAGCGGGTGCCTCCTTCTGTTTGACTGCATTCGGGGAATATGCCAGACGTGGACCGTAGCTTTCTCTGTGCTTTCTCCTCACAGAAAGACTGCCATGGTATCTTCAGGATTAATGTCAGCATCTCCAAAAACCTAAACCTGAAGCTCCGAGCAGGAGAGACGAAGCCTGGGTTTTGGGTGCCAAGAGTGTGGTACAGACTCCCCACCTTCACCACAGAGACACTCTTACACGTTCATATTAGTGGTACATCACATCAGACCTACAAAGGAGGGAGAGCCGATGTGTAGCTACTGGAACCGATTCTACAAAGTTTCCACCAGAAGTGCTGACTGCTGAAAAACAGTGACCTGCTAGTCAAGAGTGCCTGTACTGAAAGAGTGTAGCCATGAGTGTAGCCTTACTTGATGGCCATGGTAAAACCCAGATGCATACCTAGAGCCCTCCGCGCCTCAAGTATGTCTCGTCTTGACCCTCCATCATCCAGGACACATGGGAGACAAGCATCCAGACTTTTCTCTGTCCTGGCTCCAAGGTGGTGGAATGAACTTCCCTTGTGTGTCCGAACATCGGAGTCACTTGCTGTCTTCAGACGCCGACTGAAGACCCACCTCTTTCAAGTGCACTTTGCATAATTATGCTTTGTCTATTGTACTTTATCGTCTCTTTCCTCAGGTATTGTGCATAATTGGGTTATAGGAATTGTTTACTGTCTTTTTCCTCAGGGGATGTGTATATTCAGGTATAATTGTTAGGTATCATTTGACTTTCGTCTAGTGGTTTTTCCAGCTTAGAGTACCTTGTGTTCAGGACTGTCTATTCTACCTTGGAGATTCCAAGCAACTACATAGCACTTTTGTAAGTCGCTCTGGATAAGAGCGTCTGCTAAATGCCATAAATGTAAATGTAATGAGTACTGACTCCCATGAGTACTGACTCTGTACTGACAGCTGTGTCCTGATGGCTGTCGCCCTCACATTATGGCAGGCCTTAGCTGGCCTGTTCTGTCAGAGCCCAGTGTGTCAGCGTTACTATAAAAGACGTGTTTTAACCAGCCTGGCACGTAACGGCTGCTGAGTGACGTCTCCATTCAACTGCAGTGCAAGGGCCTTTCTTAACACACTTGTATAATGTGTAGCATTCACTCTGTAGTAGGTATAAAGTGACGTGGAAGTAGTGTAGAAGTGTATACTGTATAGGGTCCCGTCAAATGTCATCATACAGATTATTCAAATAATCCAACACCTACCTGTCTGCTAGGCAGTATCATAATACAGGAACTCACAGAACTAGCTAGTGTTTCATGTTACCAGTGATGCCATGGAAAGGGAGGCCAGACTATACAACAAAGCTTTAACACTAGTGTTGCACTTTTCTACTAACAGGTAGAAAAGTGCAAAAAAAAAGTGTTGTTTGTACAGTTCTATGCCAAGGTGATCACCAAAGGCTACTGCTAAACTGTTTCCAGGGCGAACCCTCGCAACTTTAACTTCGACAACGTGGGCAACGCCATGCTGGCTCTGTTTGAAGTCCTGTCTCTGAAAGGCTGGGTGGAGGTGAGAGATGTCATCATACACCGAGTAGATCCGGTAAGTGTCCGTCCGGGTGCTCACACCCCCCAGCAGCCAATAAACTCACCTGTGCGAGGCAGTGACTGGTCTTGTGTTCTCTTCATCCAGACCCACGGCATCTACATACACGTTTTCGTCTTCCTGGGCTGCATGATCGGTCTGACTTTGTTTGTGGGCGTTGTGATAGCAAACTTTAACGAGAACAAGGTAAGCCAAGCACACGGTATCCGCCCACGAGCGTCGAGTGGCGCTTTTTTTATGTGATGTTTCTGCAAGCTCACCGAAACATCACATAAAAACAGAAACCTGTACGTGTTTGTCCAGGGAACGGCTCTGCTCACGGTGGATCAGAGGAGATGGGAGGATCTGAAGAGCAGACTGAAGATCGCTCAGCCGCTACACCTTCCTCCACGCCCAGGTCTCTCCACGCTCCTTCTGTCACCTCCTCACCCTCTCACTCCTGCTCTAAACGCAGGAGACACTCGCCAGAAGTATAGCGGAGTGCAGCAGAGGCAAAACAGACAGAGGAAGGCTGAGGGAGAAACAGTCTGTGGATGGATGACATGTTTATCCACTCTGTCCCACCTCCCAGTACAGCCTCATTTCTCTTACTGAGAGTATTTCTCTTTCAATCTCTCTCTCTCTCTCTCTCTCTCTCTCTCTCTCTCTCTACTGTAATGAGCTCTCTCTGATCTCTGAGAGAGGCTGAGAGAGCATTTAATCTGCTCTCCTGGGCCGTGCTGGCGTCTAGATGATGCTAGGCATTCATAGTGCCTCTCCTGCCCTGGGTCAGTTGCACACTGATGAGGAAAAGCCCCATTAAGCTCCAGAATGGAAGTTGCAGACATGTGCACACGTGTCCTGCGTGTTCTCCGACAGCCCCTCGACTGCCCCAGGGGGTAAAGGGAGGCAAGTGCGTCCCAACATACCCCCTGCAGCCTCCCGCTAATGCCCCGGGGAACTATCTGCTGGATCTCCAGCCCTGAGGTCAGGGCCCACCCCAATGACCAACACACACCCCGTAGACGCCCATATCAGAGAAATCCACTAAATTAATAAGCAGAACAATGTCTATGAAACACATTTGGTCAACTGATCCAACAGGAAGCAAAGGTAGAAGCTTATGAAGTCTGCCAGTGCCTGTGTTCTCGATAACCCCTGTAGAGAACATTGTTCCTTACGTCTCTGTGATGATGTTCCTCTGAATCAGCAGTTCTCATGAGACGTTGGAGGAAAAGGCTAAAATAGAAGCAGTCGGGCGTTCTTTTGTGCCCTGACCATCTCACAGTAACAGGGTGGCCTGGGCAAAGTCTCCTTCCAATAAATATTCCGCTTCAGTCAAACAAACATCTCGTGCCTTAAATTAAGAAGATGCTGTTCCTTCTATTCTCTTTCTTTCTTCGGACTGAACTGTTTGAACGAGAGCATAAGGGTTTGTCTTAACTCTGGGCTCCAGGAGGAACACGAAGGTGCCAGCGTGGACTTGCTGTCTGATCTCTTGTCACTCAGCTTGCGTCCGAGACGCTGACGGAGAAAACGTTGATGGTGACTCAGGTTGCATCAGTTCTCTACTGAGACCAGCTTCAGAAGACACGCCCTGGACTCAGTGTGTCTTGGCTGTCTAAGTTAACTGCTGTCCCTGGCTGGTGGAGTGTGCCGCAAACAACGGGTCTCGGCTGAAACGATGACACTGCACAATTTCGAACAAAGCCGCGTACTGAGTGTACCAGCTAAATAAGCTTGTGACATTGGATTAGATAGCCGAGCTATATCATAAAGTTGCTTCTCTTTTAAAATTCATGTAATTTTATAACTAGTAATAATGTTGGAACTGCATAACATCCCATAATGCTGCAGTCTCATGTGTGCTTTGAGTATTTATTACACAATTACAAGAAAATGAAATCTTATGAAATCAGTATAACTGCCATCATAGTGCTGTTTCACCCTTCTGGAAGCACAGTGGCATAGGAACCTGCAGAGGAACCTGCCAGGGACAGACACGTTCACAGATTCTGCTTCACATCCTCGTTCTCCTCACCAGTCCAGTTGTGTTAACTCCACACTTGGGCCACTATTCTCTGACGTTAGTCTTAAGCTACACAGTCCACCTGGTCAAGTTACACATGAACTAAAGCTTTAAACTTCACTACACAACTCCATACCTGTCTGTAACCCACTACTGAGTATGTACACGTCAATGGTAGGCCAGGTTCAATAATATTAAAATAATACTAAAGAATAAGAGACACTAGGCTCTGGAGAGAGAGTGGAAAACAGTGCAATTAAAAGACACCACACGAGGGTATAAGTTTTTTTCCTTTCTTCAGTAATTATTTGAAAAGTTGGAAACATTTACAATTACCCAAATAAAAGATTGGACCCCTTTTTTAAAGAAAATTAACTGAAAATGAATTGTCCTTCAAAAATTGGGAAATAGTCCTTTAAATTCTCCAAATGGACAAAAGAGAGTTCCTTTCAGTTGTTGTAAAAAAAAGAAAATAGTTCTTCTCAAATGGTTCAGTTGGTAAGTGTCGATTCAAGTCAATAAGTCAAGTCAGTCAGTCAGTCAGTAATGTGACACAAGCAGGCCACAATCCTACCAGATATGCCATATGCAATGACAGAACCGGATCACGCTCGAATGGGTTGGTGGCTCGCCATCAAACGTAGTCCACAAATCCTCAGCGGAATCCAACTCCAGCTCAAAACTTGACCTGTGTAACCATACCCTTAGTTAAGCTACACATACAGGACAATGTTAAATTCTGATCAAATATCAACAGTTTAAACTTAAAATAGTTGTACAACATTAATATAAATCTTCTCAAAAGAAAAGCTATGCAACTGCATACACTTCGTTCATACTGAAAAGCATTGCATACTATTCAGTTAAATGACCATTTATCAAGTAAACAGGACGAATACTATAAAATAAACAACATTGTACACTGAAATCGCGGTAACCTTGCGATTATGCATAAACATTACAGAGTACAGAATGGTTATCGTGAGGACACGTTTAGCCTTCTCACGTTACACGTGCTAAGTGCGTGATCACAGCATGTGAAACAGTCAACTCACTCCTAGCTTTAAACTTAATCATTTCAACTAAAATATACCCTTCCACATTTAACACAACAAGTATTAACAAACAAAATACAATTCTTAGGTTTCACTGAAGTATTTAACAATGATAAACAAAATATGACTTGGATTACAACAGTACACTGTAAAAAATAGAACTTGAGAATTAGTTGTCTATACTTGAAATAGTAAGTTGGTGACTGAACTCAATAGGTCGAAAGTTAATCTAACATAAAATGTTTTGTTCTGCTCAACATTAACAAGAACATAAGAAAAACTTGAAAAATCATGTTGAGAAAAATAAAGTTATTGAGTCTGAGCCTAAAGAAGCCGCGCACGCGCTATGCCTGCCTCGCGCATGCTCTGTCTGTGAGAGGTTTGGTTATCGCGGGAAGGACGGTTGTCGTTTGCTCTGGAGACATCATTTGGACTTCGCTGAAGACTGAAGTAAGTATTACAATGTCTTATAAATTAATTTAGCTCATTAGACAACATATGGTTGAGAGGAAATATGACGTTTTATTTTGTTGTATTAACTAATTTTAACGGCCAGACGGAGAAAAGGTAACGTTAGCTAGTTGTGGCAAGGCTTAGCTTTTAACTTGGTTAGCTAACTAGCTTAGTAAATGTTGCTCTTTGGTCTGTTTTGTCTACCGCCAAAATCTGTTTCCACCATAAATGCAACATCGAACGCGACGTAAAAACCGACTTGAAAATGCAAAAAAACGTTAAATATTCGGATGAGATTGTTTTGTATAAAAGCTGTACTGGACCACAACAATGTCAGTCGGAAGATCGGTGTTTTATTTCTCACGAAAGGCTTGAAAATCGAGTAAGAATCGCTAAATCGCGCTGTCGAAACTGATGCTGTCCACCATGGCTTTGTGACAACTAGCTGAAGTTAATTGTGTGTATTAATTAATATATGCATGTGTGTTTATACCATCTCTGGTCTGTAACTGTGACATGTCACTGAAAACAGCAAGCACAGAGGTGTAAAGAATGTAGGGACTTGGATTTCTCCGCATGATAATGATTGAGCCGCGGCCATTTTCTCTGGTTGCGGTCGGTGATTAAGCGCGCTGTAAATAAATCGCTGTTTCATCGGTTTGTAGGAGGTTCTTCCCAGAGTTTTGGTAATATGACATAACTGAATGTTCGCTTTCTCTCATCCCGTTAGAAGAATTCACATTTCGCGCTTGTTTTTTTTTTTGCCTGCTTGAAATTTAACTTCGCGTTTGGACCATTCAAAAACATCGTGGCACTGTTCAAAAGATATTAATAAATAAGTGGACAATTACATTATATTCTTGTTTATTGTTTCCTGAAGTTTTATCCCAGTCTGTACAGTTTAAGGTAGTTTTTTAATTAATATCGTTCTTTTTCAGAAAAAAAGTGCAGTAGATGAACTGCAAAATCTGCTCATTCACAAGTAAATTCCCGGAAGTTCTGTTGAAGCACCACAGAGTACGCCACGGATTCCACGGTACGCGCTGGCCCTGTTTTCACTCTAGTTGTGTTTGTTCATTTAAAACAGCAGGTTCATTAAGAAGTCACCTCTCAAGATGCCATACTACAGCTTCTCCACGTAACGAGAATTATACCTTTAAGTGTGAACTTTGTGACTACAAAGACGTTTGTAACGAAAAACAATTTTTCAGCCACTTAGGAGTACATCTAAGGCGACATGATACAGTGAGCTGCCCGTTTAAAAACTGTAATTTTAAGAGCAATTTTGTTTCAACATTTAGTAGTCACAGAAGCCGGGTACATAAAGATCACACAGTTAAAGAATTCAGGACTTCAGTAGCAATTGTTAATGAGGTGGAGGACAATAATCCTGAAGAAGTGCGGGTTTTGGATCAGGAGCCAACTGTGGAGACTGAGAATGAGACGCTGACTATCTCTGCATCAGGAATAGAAAAAGTAGATGCACTGACTCTCCAGCATAAACTTGCATCACTTTTTCTTTGTATGCAAACTGTCTTACATGTTTCCAGACAAGCAACACAGAAAATAATTGAGGAGCTGAACGATATTGTTTGTTTTTCACATTTGCATGCACATCAATGTGTAAAGGACATTCTCACCAAACATAACAAGGACCTTGATGACTCTGTTGTTCAAGAAGTATTAGAAGCCGTTTTCAGAGCAAGTCCTTTATATGAGACCTCTAAGAAAGGTGTTCTTTCTACAGACTACAGAAGAAATATTTACTTTAAAAGGAATTTTCCAGTAATTGAACCAACAGAGTATCTTTTTGATAGGCAGAAAAAGAATTTCTTTGTATATGTACCAGTACATCTAGTTCTTTCTCGTCTGCTTACTTGCTCGGACGTGTTGGACAACATCCAGTTTAATCATAAGGTTTCACATGGTTTTTACCAATCATTCCAGGATGGAAAGTACTTTAAGACTCACAAACTTTTAGGCAAAGAGGACTTCTCCCTTTCCTTAGCGCTGTATATTGATGATTTTGAAATCTGCAACCCACTGGGAACGTCAAAAAAAATACACAAAATCACAGCTGTATACTGGGTGCTACTTAACATACCAGCAAGGTTCCGTTCTGGCCTACATACAATTCAGTTAGCTGCTCTTGGCAAGAGTGAAGAGGTAAAACTTTTCAGGTTTAACAGATTTCTTGAACCCTTGCTTAAAGACATTGCTGTTTTAGAGAAGGAGGGAATCTTTGTGGAGTCACTGAATCATCGGGTGAAAGGAACCATTTTCTGTGTTTGTGCAGACAACCTTGCTGCACATGGACTTGCTGGATTCCAGGAGAGTTTCTCAGTAAAGCATTTTTGCAGATTCTGTTTAGTTAGTCGAGAAACTTTAGAAGATTCAATCTATCCGCACTTTCAACTGAGATCTCCATCACAGCATAATGCAGCATTACAGGAGCTCCAGAGTAGTGATAAAGTTCATGTTGATGGAGTTAAGAGTGAGTGTGTAATTGCCAAACATTTGACAGATTTCCACCCAATCACCAGCTTTCCACCAGACATTTTGCATGACCTCTTGGAGGGAATTGTGCCTGTTGAATTGGCTTTATGCCTAAAAAAACTGACACAGAGAGGTTTTTTGTCTTTGGATGTTGTGAACAGTCATATAACATCATTTCCATATAAAGACACAGATAATCTCAACAGACCTCACAAAATTCCTAAGTCTAGTTTTTTGAAAGGAACAATTGGGGGCAATGGCCATGAAAATTGGACACTGTTAAGGTTGTTGCCCCTAATTATTGGTGGTCTTGTGCCTGAAAATGAACCAGCCTGGGAGATACTCATGGACCTCAAAGACATAACTGAGATTGTTGTTTCTTCAAAGTTCTCAGAAGAGTCCTTGACTTACCTTCAGTGTAAAATATCTGACCACCGTAAGTTATTTCTTCAGACCTTTCCAGATGTGCGCCTGCGTCCCAAACATCACTACGTGGAACATTATCCACATCTGATTAGGTGCTTTGGACCACTGGTGGAATTATGGACCATGAGATTTGAAGCAAAGCATAGCTTCTTTAAGAAGGTTGTCAGCGATGTCCATAATTTCAAAAATATTCTTCAGACTCTTGCATCCAGGCATCAATTGATGATTGCATACCATCTTGATAGCTCACAACTCCTTAAAGCTCCTCTTCACGTTGAAAGTGTTAAAGTTGTCAGTACACTTTCTTTAGACGCAACATGGAGATTTGCAATACAGAAGACATTTCCAGATCATCACAAAGTGTCCTTGTCTTCCAGTATCCATTTAAATGGGATCAGATACACAGAGGGTATGATCATTTCAGCAGGACAGTGTGGAGGTCTTCCTGAGTTTTATAAAATTGAAAGCATTGTTGTTGAGAACAAGATTGGATTTCTTTGCAGACATATGCCATCCTGGTATGTTGAACATCTGAGATCATACGAGCTTGATGAGAGTCAGTATGCTGTAACACATGTCCTGACTCTTCAAGATCTCAATGATTTTTACCCATTGGCAGCTTACCCTGTGGGCGGGAAGCTGTTTGTAACGCCTAAGAAATTCCTGCTACATTAATTTGTAAGTTTGTTTTTATTGTAAATTAATTTAACTTAATATATAGAAAACATATTTTGAATGGGTTTTAAAACTTATGTATTTGTTTCATGTTCCTGAAGTGCTGATGTCTTTCTGCTGGATGTGAGCTGTGATTTAAGGTAAAGTTTTAAAAATGTTTTCTGTTTTCTGTTGTGGTTTTCTTTGTGTATTCATAACACTGTTCAAGTGAAATTCTCCTCTTCCATTTATTGTCACCCTCTAACTGAACACAGTATGATACTCATTTTGTATTATTGCTGTTGTAATTTCAAGGATCGATATTGTAATATACTTTTCTCTTTTACAAAAGGTCAACATTTGATGACTTTGGTTGTACAGGAGACAACCCTACTTCTGCCACAACTTGATTCACTACAATAGATTTTTGGAATTTGATGGACAATGCTCCTGCGTGTCATTATTTCTCCAGCAAACATACGGAAAATCAGCATATCTGAGCCACTTGCGTCTTTAGATTACCTTAAAGAATTTCTGCAGAGTAGACTTGAGCTGAAGGCAGGTTTTAGTCTCCAGTATGAGGACCCAGAATTTGGCAATGAATTGTGCAATTTGACTGATATTTTGGAGTTGCCAAAAGAAAAGGCAACACTGAAAGTTCTCTATGATGCATGCCCTGGCTTTGAGGGATCAGATACATCAGTGTCATCTCTTGACACAACCTCTTTGTACAGTTCGTCTGATTCCCCAAGCACTTCCCAAGATCCACTGAATTCTCAGCGGAGTCGACAGTGGCCATCCCCTTTCCTCATACCTACCTTCTCATATGATGTGGAACTTCGACTGAAAAAGGGCAATGAAGAGTACAACACAAGCAAGATTCCTCTAGATGTTACAAGAGACATGAAAAATGACATCTTGGACAAAATTGCCCAGGCTGTGTTCAGTGTAACGGCATATCCAACCAAACATGAAGTAGATTCTGTAGCCATGGCACTGATCTGCAAACATCCCTGCCTTAGTGAGCCAGGTGCAGGAGAGGGCTGGCTTGGATGGAGACAGAGTATCAGCTTCAAAATAGGAAATTACAGAACTAAACTTCGCAATGCAGGCTGCAAAGAAGTCACTGTCAATACAAGGAAGGAATGTGCTGAGGGTGGAAGATATTCTTTGAAAAAACCCAGAAGATCTGAGGTTAATTTCTTGCCTGAAAACCCAAGTGGGCTGAGTGATGAGTCCCTGGAACAAGAAAGGGTGGCAGTGAGGGCAGAGATGGAGAAGAAAAGTCCAAATGTGAACATTGTGAATTCGAGCATGGAGCGAACATTTTCACTGCGGCGGAAGGAGATCGTTGAACGGGAACCTTCGGTTGGTCTACTCAGAGATCGATGGCCAGCACTGTTCTTGGAGCACCAGGTCAGTGTTTGTATTATTTATTTATTTAATTATTTTTTGCATAATTAAGACTGGTCCATCCTGGTTAACCCTGCAACAACCTCTCAGCTTAACCATCTACATAACATGGCTAACTTACAGTGCTCAGGGCCACAGAACTGGTTAGTGAAATGACATAATGGTTCAGTAATTTATCTGATCATCCATTTCAATTTTCTGAGTTGATTGGTAGTTGCACCTCTACTCAGCAGATGAAAGAAGGCACCATAACTGGTTTCATGAGTCCACATCACCACAGAACACCACAGTATTGCCCTGACACCAACAGACTTGACAGTAGAAAAAGAGGCCTTAGTAATTCTGACTAGCATGATTGCATGCGCTGTCTTTTTCTGTCTCTTCAGATATGCAGCGAGTTTGAAAGAATAACTGCAGTCAATCTGAGGATGCAGTTTCATTGTGCGTTGGACATCTATGCACAAAAACTCCTTAAAATGTACAGGGTAAAAAGGCGAGCATCTGGAGAGAGTATGCAGATGCTGCTTGACAAGCTTGATGAACAGGTGTGTGGTTTGCTCTATCTGCTTGCTGTAAGTAGTTCTTTGGGCTTTGTGGTGCTTCTTTTATGGATATTAATGATATTAGAAGGGTACTGCAAAATATTTGTTTGTGTGTGGGGTTTTTTTTGCAGACTTCAGACATTGTGATGCATCGTAAGACTGCTGCACTTAGAGGTCTTCCACTATTTTTAAGAGAGGTGCATGCAAATACTGTCCTGAGGACCTGCTTGGTAAATTTAAATACTTAATTTATTTTAAGCATGCATTCATGTGTGTTTTTATCATAACTAGTTGTTGTTTTTTCCAGCTAGTTCTTTGTCTTTTTAGACCCTTTTCTGTACTGTGCCTTTAGAGAGTTGCTATGTCATTAGCTTTACACTCTTATTCACTTACGAACTACATTGGGTAATTGTAATATGAGGCACAAATTCATACATGTTGTTACATTGTTGTGCAGTAGAACTAAGGAACAGGTTTCGGTTTCATCAGTGTTACACCCATTTTCCCCCCTCTTTATGTGTCTTAACAGACCACTGATGATGAAGAGAAATACACAAAAGACGTGAAGGTGGCGATCTTGACAGTCCTTGAAGATGATGGAGGTGCTCAGTGTTCTCCCCCAGACGTGGTCAGCTTCGCTATCGTGCTTGAGGAAAATGTCGTCGTGGAAGGCATCAGTGATCTGCCAAGTGCATTTCTTCTCCTCTTTGGGCTTTTTTATGCCCTGAACATTGAGTACCCCAAAGAGATGAGATACAGTTTTGAGGTAATCCAGAAAGTCCTTTTAGGGCTTGGAACCAATTTCTCAGCAAGGGTGCTGTCTTTCAAAAACAAACTCTTAATCTCTTGATATGTTGAGCCAAGACTTAATTATAGGCTCCTGCCACCTCACACCACACCACCTCATGGAGGTATTACTTAATTATAGGCTCCTGCCACCTCACACCACACCACCTCATGGAGGTATTACTGAATGTAATAATTTTAGACCATCCTGTATCTGCTGTTAAAACAGTGTGTTGTATTCAATGTCAAGTTTAAAGTTTTTGAAGGGACAGATGTGTAATTTTTAAAAATTTCATTTTTGTCTAGTTGTCCTAATTCTTAAACACGTCTACATATTGGGCTATAAATACCTGTGGGGGATGTAACAGGATAATTGGCAAAAAGAAGTGATTGCATTTTGGTGTGTTGAAGACCATAGTGTGAAGGAAGTAACTATTTGCAGGTATTTGTAATATTTGGTACTGTATACCAAATTTATTTTTGGTACTGTATTTGGTCATACCGATCTACCAGTGGTGGCAAAAAATTCCAGTATACAGGAAATTCATCATTCTTGAGCAGAAGTGAGCAAAGGTCCCTTCTGAGTATTCATTCAGAAATTGATTGTGTTGACTTGAGTCAGTCACAAGCAGTGAAATACGGTTCCCGTCTGTAAGAATTTCCTGTAAACTGGGAGTTTTGCCACAGCTGGTCGACTACTATGATCATATGCAAATTTCACTACTTCCTTCGCACTATGGTCTTTGGCATGCCCAGATGCAGGAACTCCTTTTTGATAATCTTTAACTGTTATGTGACAGTTACTGTTATGTGTTATCTGTTTTGTGACCCATTTTCCACACTTTGGAACAGGACATTTACCACCGCTTCTCAATCTACGAATCCCGTCACACACCCCACAGCTATTTAAAGCCTGAATTTACTACCACTTTAAAAACACAAGGTGACTTTTTTTTTTGTCAGGAAAGAGAGTTTACGTCATAAGTAGGCTGTGGATGCATTGTTTATTCCACTGCTTGTTCCTACCCATGTGATGGATGCACAGCTAAGTTTATATTCCACTGCTTGTTGTTACCTGTGTGGTGTTGACTTTATTGTTTACTGTTTTAAGTATTCTACCTAGTGGTGGGCCGTTAATGGCATTAACGCCGATAACGGCTCACCACTAAATGTAACTCGCTTGCAGACCGTTTTCATCTGTGTGTGTATATATATGTATATACAGAACTTCACTCTATTATATATATTTTCTGTGGTTTTAACGTCAGACCTTTTAAAGGTTGGTTTCATCATATGTACAACGTAGACACCTGAACACCGAGCAGCTTACTGTGGCCTGGTTTTTAATATATTTAATCTAAGTAACACTTCAATTTGAATAAACAATTGATTGTTTATTGAAATTGAAGTGTTACTTAGATTAAATATACAGATAAAACACACAGATAAAAACGGTCTGCAAGCGAGTTAAATTCAATTAGTGGTGGGCCGTTATCGTTAACGCCGTTAACAGCCCACCACTAATATATATATTAGTGATGGGCCGCCCAACACCAATTCTACCCCATTTACTTGATGTGCTGGTAGTTATGCCTGCCTGTTCTAGATACATTTAACAATAAAAGAAGCAGTATCACAATCTTAATGTAGTGTTCAGTATTTATTGTGGCTTTGTGCACTTTTTGCATTTTGTAAAGTAATATCCACATGATTGAGAATCTGCAGCAGTATACTTAGTTGTGCAAGGGTGATTAATTGGATGTGTGTGCGTGTGTGTGTGTGAGAGAGAGAGATTGAGAAACAGCTGCAACATAATTGAGTTTGGTACACTTAAATTCTATACTGGCCTGAGTTTGTTGTACTTGAAATGATAAGTCATGTCAACTTCAATCAACAAGTATTTAGTATACTAATGTTATTTTCTACAATATAATTAAATGAGTTTGGTCTACTTGAATTCTAAATTGGTTTGAGATTATATTACTTGAAACAGTAAGTCATGTAAACTTGAATTATTAAGTACTGAGCATTCTAAAACACGGTTAAATAAGTTTTCTGTACTTGAATTTTACTTGATTTTTTGAGTTTATGTAACTTTTTGCCAAAAAGTTCTGTGTACTTGAAAAAATGATTGCATAATGTTGACTTATTTTTTTATGTTGACGCTACCTTGGATTTTTTACAGTGTAGCGAAAAATAAACGAGCTGCCTTACCGAGACAATTCAACGAAGAAATACTTGACGAACGAAACTTCTGGTCTTCAAAACAGACAGCGTTTACAAAGCTGTTCGCCCAGTACTCCAAAAATGAACCCAAACGTCACAGTAACTTAAAAACACTCTTTAAATCTCTTCTAACTCCGAGGAAAATGGAGTCTCCAGCTCTCCAGCTCTCGCCAACGGCTCGATGGGAACCCGAAAGCCAGCGAAACAGCACGCCAAAACAAAAAGCACCAATCGCAACTGCACTGCCACGAGCACTGCCACACCAAACACATGCAATTTTGTTCAACAATAACAACACATCATTCATGAATTGTTTAATCAGAATTATCACTATTTATTATCCCATTTTACTATTTATGCTTTTTATCTATTATTATTACTTTTATCTATTATTACTATTTATTGTACCTTTTTATTATGCATTTGTCAACTGGGTTACATGTCCATTATTTTAAATGTTTTTTTTTTATAATATTAAATGTAATTTAAAAAAAGCTTTTTTTTTTGTAGAAAATGGTGGCCTCCGAGCAAAGATGTATGACATCACCCAGCACCCATTCTTCAAGCGGGGCATCGCCGTGCTGGTCTTAACCCAGTCTGTCCTCCTCTCTGTCAAGGTGGGTGAAGGCCAGGACTCCCTGGCCCCGTAACTAAGCTTGAGTTTCAGTCTAATTCCTGCTCAGGTGTTCAGGAGTGCGGGCTAGCATCCGTCTCTGGTGTGTGTTTCAGTGGGATGTCGAAGACCCGGTGACAGTTCCCCTGGCGACCATGTCTGTTGTTTTCACTTTCATCTTCGTGTTGGAGGTAAAAATATTTCACCGTCAGGTTACATATCGTAGTATGCTTCATTAAATAATCCAGATACATTCATGACGTTACGAGGCCCTCTAGTTCTGCTGTACCCAATGTGCTGAGACCCACCACAGTTGTTCGGCTTGGTACTGAACCTTCAGAAAGCATTTCATTTAACTGTGACTAGGTAGTTAACTTTCTGCAAACTTCTGACAGGTGACCATGAAACTGGTAGCCATGTCACCAGCTGGATACTGGCAGAGCAGGAGGAACAGATATGACCTCCTGGTCACGTCACTTGGGGTGATATGGATCATCCTACACTTCGCATTACGTGTAAGTCGTGATGTACATGGGAGATGATTCCAGGTGTTCATCACAGCGTTTAATCAGTATATTCCTGGTGCTAATGTCAGCACTTTTCTCCTTCTGTAGAACGCTTACACTTATATGATGGGCACTTGTGTGATCGTGTTGAGGTTCTTCACCATATGTGGAAAGCACGTGAGTATAACCTGTGATCCGTTAACTTCACATGGTACGTGGCGTGTCCTGTGTCCTGCGTAACTGCAGTCTGTGTGCACAGGTCACCATGAGACATGGGAAGAAAAAGCTCAAATAGAAGCAGCCAGGTGTTTTTTTTTTTTTTTGACACGGCACTGTGCCCTGACCATCTCACAGTTACAGGGTGGCCTGTGGGACGCCTCCGTCCAATAAACATTCAGTCAAGCAGTCACCATGTGTGTTAAATTAAAAACTGCTTCCTTTTCTTTTTCTTTCTGAAAAAGAAAAGACCTGAAAGATCCGAACGACCTGCTCATTAGAACCTCTCGGCTTGTAGCCGCAAGACTGACGGGCAACACGGCACCTTAGCAAACGTTGATAGTGACCCAGGCCACACCGGTTCTCTGCTCAGACCTGAAGACACGCCCTGGACTCTGACCCTGACGATCTGGCTCGTGTGTGCAGGTCACCCTGAAGATGCTTCTCCTGACCGTGGTGGTGAGCATGTACAAGAGCTTCTTCATCATCGTGGGCATGTTCCTCCTGCTGCTCTGCTACGCCTTCGCCGGCGTCGTGCTCTTCGGCACCGTCAAATATGGCGAGAACATCAACAGGTAGCGGGGCGGAGCTTCCGGAGCCTGGCCCGGTTCCCCTTTGCGTCGCCGGGCTCCCGTTGCCATGTGGAGGCGGGACTTGTGGTGATGTGTTAAAGGGTGACGGGGTTTTCGGATCAGGTTATGCAGTGTGAGATACGAGTACATTTAAATTAGTTTTTTTCCTGTTGACACTGAATTTTTAACCACCATCTCTATTTCGTTCTGTCAGGCATGCAAACTTCTCCACAGCAGGGAAAGCCATAACGGTGTTGTTCCGTATTGTCACAGGTGAAGACTGGAATAAGATTATGCATGACTGCATGGTAAGCCACCAGGTGTCTACCTATATCACGCTTCCTACTGGGCCCGTCTCCCCACATTTCAGCGACTACGTCACGCAGAGCTGTGGAGCCGGCCATACGTATAATTTCACATTCCCATGAAGATTAGTGAACGCCATCTGCCCCGATTCTCATTAGACACTCTCACCGATTGCTCCGCGGCCGTAAGCAGCTCGGTGGAGCGTGGCCGTGACCCGTGGCGGGGTGCTGGCCGTGTTCTGCTCGCCGGGTCCTGCCCTCAGAGCGTGTGCGTGTGTTTCCCGCGCGTGCTGCCCAGGTCCAGCCGCCATTCTGCACGCCAGACAAGCGACGGTACTGGGAGACGGACTGTGGGAACTACGCCGGTGCGCTGGTCTACTTCTGTTCCTTCTACGTCATCATCGCCTACATCATGCTCAACCTGCTCGTGGGTGGGTACACGCCGCCCGCCATCTTTCCTCTCTCATTTCCTCCTCCGTCCCATCTGGGCTGGACTGGCTAATGAAACACGCCGACCCCCCCTCACCACACACACACACACACACACACACACACACACACACACGCAACACACCCCTCGAAACACAGCGCGCATTATTAGCACCTTTCGTCCTTGCGGTGATTAAGTTTCCTCCTCTCAGAGGCAGAATGATCATCCTTATTTCAGGAAATTAATGATTAGTTGGGACGACAGTTGAACCGGACTGAACCAGACTGAACCGGACTGAACCAGACTGAACCAGACTGAACCCGTCCCTCTGTATGTATCTGTACTGCAGAGTTCAGGAGATATGTCTGTGTGCTTTTGAAAAAAAAAAAACCTGTGATTTAAATGACATTTTAAAACAGACGTGTGAGAGCTGAGGGAGTCGGGGGTGCTCCAGACGTTTGGCGTAATGGCGTTCTCACATGTTCCCCCTGCTAGCTATCATTGTGGAGAACTTCTCCCTGTTCTACTCCACGGAGGAGGACCAGCTGCTGAGCTACAATGACCTGCGGCACTTCCAGATCATTTGGAACATGGTGGACGACAAGAGGGAGGTAGGCCAGACGCTGCCGCATCCCCACCGATCCCAGACGGGATTTGGGTCGCGTTGGAGCGGGCTCCCCTGAATGAGCCCATGTGTGTGAATGAACCCGACATATAGACATCGATGTTCTCACCCCCGGAGTAATGGAGGTTATTACCGTCTGCCGCAGATAGCGGAGGGAGGAGAGAGCGTCTTCATTAGCGGCCTTATTGAGAGCAGGAGGGAGAGGTGTCGACAAACTGTCATCCGAAGAGCAGATGTACGAGCAGGCTTGGTTGGAGGTTTATGCCGGTTAAATGAGGTGTCCCGGTCTTCCTTTGGTGGTAATGAATAAGCCAGCTGTTCAGCAGTGACCTCGACTGTTAGACGGGAACATCAAAGTCCCAAGATGATCGTTATGGTGTGTGTCCCCCGAGAGGGGGTGGATGTCGTTGCTTGTAACGCTAAAGGCTCCTTCAGCGGGCTGGAATAACCTCTTTTCGGGGGTCAGATTTCAAAGCTTGGTGCCGTGCGTGTTCAGTTCAGAGGTGCTGCGTGAGCATTCTTCTCGGATCAGCGCGACTTCAGGAGGTGTAGGCTGAAGAGGCGGGTGAAGTTAGGGCGGAGGTGGGGTGAGGAGGGTGGAGGCGGGTGAAGGTGGAGTGAAGCTGAGCGGTGTGCTCTCGGACAGGGCGTGATCCCCACCTCGCGGGTGAAGTTCCTCCTCCGGCTCCTGCGTGGACGTTTGGAGGTGGACCTGGACAAGGATAAGCTGCTCTTCAAGCACATGTGTTACGAGATGGAGAGACTCCACAGCGGAGGGGACGTCACCTTCCACGACGTGCTGAGGTAGGCACGTACCGCACAGCATTGTGGGACGGGTTGGCTTGCACGCCAGACACAGAATAACAAAGAGTTCTTTTGAGAATAAAATAACAGTTTAGGAACAAAATAAACATGATCGGACACACAAATGTACTATGAAATGTACAAAATATATATTTCATTTTCCTTACAGCCACAAACAACAGAAAGTTATAACTTATCTTCTTTCTATGAGCTATGAGCGAGTAATGTTTACTATAACTAGAATGTTTCCTTACTGGTTATCTTAGAGGCTGAGAAGAGTCTGAGAGGCACATTACAGTTCAGTGTCCCGCAGGACAGCACAGTTCATTGTCCCGTGGGACAGCACAGTTCAGTGTCCCACAGGACATTACAGTTCAGTGTCCTGCAGTTTAATGTCAAGGTCATCTGCTTGATGCAAAGTCTGAAACATGAAGAGTGCAGTACTGTGGCCCTCCATGTTTTTGACATCCCGCTGTAAGGTTTTGTGTGTGTGTGTGTGTGTGTGTGTGTGTCTGTGATGTATGTGTGTGTGTGTGTGTGTGTGTGTGTGTGTGTGTGTGTGTGTGTGTGTGTGTGTGTGTGTGTGTGTGTGTGTGTCTGTGATGTATGTGTGTGTGTGTGTGTGTATATGTTTGTGTGTGTGTGTGTGTGTGTGCGTGCGCGCACGTGTGTGTGTGTGTGTGTCTGTGATGTATGTGTGTGTGTGTGTGTGTATATGTTTGTGTGTGTGTGTGTGTGTGTGCGTGCGCGCACGTGTGTGTGTGTGTATGTGTGTGTACGTGTGTGTGTGTGTGTGCGTGCGTGTGTGTGTGTGTACGTGTGTTTGTATGTGTGTGTGTGTGTGCATGTGTGTGTGCGTGCGTGCGTGTGGGTCTGTGTGTGTGTACGTGTGTGTACGTGTGTGTGTGTGCGCGTGTGTGTACGTGTGTGCGCATGTGTGCACGTGTGTGTGTGTGTGTATGTGTGTGTGTGTGTACGTGTGTGTGTGTATGTGTGTGTGTACGTGTGTGTGTGCGCGCGCGTGTGTGTGTGTGTGTGTGCGTGTGTGTGTGTGTGCGTGTGTGTGTGTGTGCGTGTGTGTGTGTGTGTGTGTGTGTGTACGTGTGTGTCAGTATGTTGTCCTACCGTTCGGTGGATATCCGTAAGAGTCTTCAGCTGGAGGAGTTACTGGCGCGTGAGCAGCTGGAGTACACCATAGAGGAGGAGGTGGCCAAGCAGACCATACGCATGTGGCTGAAGAAGTGCTTAAAACGCATCCGCGCTGTGAGTGTCTCACACACATATACACACACACACACACACACTACACACACATACACACACACACACACACACACACACATACACACTACACACACTACACACACATACACACACACACACACACACACTACACACACATACACACACACACACACACACACACACACACACTACACACACATACACATACACACACACACACACGCACACACACTACACACACATACACACACGCACACACACACACACACACACACACGCACACACACATACACACACACACACTACACACACATACACATACACACACACACTACACACACATACACACACACACACACACACACACACACACTACACACACATACACACACACACACTACACACACATACACACACACATATACACACACACACACACACACTACACACACATACACACACACACACACTACACACACACACACACACACACACTACACACACTACACACACACACACACACACACACACACACACACACATACACACACACACACACACATACACACACACACACACATATACACACACACACACACACTACACACACATACACACACACACACACACACACTACACACACATACACACACACACACACACTACACACACACACACACACACACACACACACACACTACACACACATACACACACACACACACACATACACACACACGCACACACATACGCACACACACACACACTACACACACACACACACACTACACACACACACACTACACACACTACACACACATACACACACACACACACACATACACACACACACACACACACACACACTACACACACACATACACACACACACACACACACACACACACACACACACACACACACACACGTACGTCACACATGCTCTATAAGCACACACACATATACACCACACACACCCCAAGTTTCTTCACACACTTTAGCTTATTTACCTTACCCCAGGGCAGAGCAATTTCAGTAGGCAGCACCTAGTTTCATCTGCAGAAAGACTACATTACCCATCTGCAGAAAGACTACATTACCCATCTGCAGAAAGACTACATTACCCATCTGTACATCACCCCTGTCTAGACCAACAACAATACCAAACTTCTGAGTAACCACACAGTAAAAAATGTTGCTACTTTGTAAGGGTGTATGAATGTTAATGTGTTAAATCTGTGTCAGTAGCCGGACATGTTTAGTGTGTCAAACATATTCTGACTCTTGAAAATACCCTGCAAGATTCCAGGCAACACTTAGCCTACGCAGAGTGGGGAATCTTTGGAAACAGGACGATCAATTATTTGTATTTTAAAGAGCACAAGTAGAAATGACAATGACTCTCTCTCTCCCTCTCTCTCTCTCTCTCTCTCTCAGAAGCAGCAGCAGTCCTGCAGTATTATTCTCAGTCTGCGTGAGAGTCAACAGCAGGATTTGCGTCGCCTGCTCAACCCGCCCAGCATCGAGACCACGGTGCCCAGCGATGATGCCAACGGCAGTACACAGGACAACCCCGCGCAGCCTGAGGTACCGCACCACCCGTACCTCACCCCCACCGCCCACACCCACACTACCCATACATCACCCACACCACACCACCCGTACCTCACCCACACCAACCGTACCTCACCCACACACCACCCACACCTCACCCACACCCACACTACCCATACATCACCCACACCACACCACCCGTACCTCACCCACACCAACCGTACCTCACCCACACACCACCCACACCTCACCCACACCCACACTACCCATACATCACCCACACCACACCACCTGTACCTCACCCCCACACCACCCACACCTCACCCACACCCACACTACCCATACATCACCCACACCACCCGTACCTCACCCACACACCACCCGTACCTCACCCACACACCACACCACCCGTACCTCACCCACACCCACACCACCCACACCTCACCCACACCACACCACCCGTACCTCACCCACACACCACCCGTACCTCACCCACACTACCCATACATCACCCACAACGCACCACCCGTACCTCACCCCCACCACCCACACCCACACCACCCGTACCTCACCCACACACCACACCACCCGTACCTCACCCACACTCACACCTCACCCACACCACCCACACCTCACCCACACCACCCGTACCTCACCCACACACCACCCGTACCTCACCCACACCCACACTACCCATACATCACCCACACCGCACCACCCGTACCTCACCCCCACCACCCACACCCACACCACCCATACATCACCCACACCACCCACACCTCACCCACACCACACCACCCGTACCTCACCCCCACCCCCACCACCCGTACCTTACCCCCACCCACACCTCACCCACACCACACCACCCGTTCCTCACCCCCACACCACCCGTACCTCACCCCCACCATCCACACCTCACCCACACCACCCGTACCTCACCCACACCACACCACCCGTACCTCACCCCCACCTCACCCACACCACCCGTACTTCACCCCCACCCACACCACACCACCCGTACCTCACCCCCACCCACACCTCACCCACACACCACCCACACCTCACCCACACCCACACCACCCGTACCTCACCCCCACCATCCACACCTCACCCACACCACCCGTACCTCACCCCCACCCACACCTCACCCACACACCACCCACACCTCACCCACACCCACACCACCCGTACCTCACCCCCACCATCCACACCTCACCCACACCACCCGTACCTCACCCCCACCATCCACACCTCACCCACACCACCCGTACCTCACCCCCACCATCCACACCTCACCCACACCACCCGTACATCACCCCCGCCCACACCACCAAGGAGAAGGCCCGCTCTCTCTCACCCCCCCTCCCTGCCCAGCAGGACAGCGGCCTGCACACCCTGTTGAGCCCCACGCTGTCGGACCGCAGCGGCTACCAGCAGGACTTGGCCGACCGACCCCAGAGGAAGCTGGGTCAGTGGAGGCTGCCCACAGGTTGGTGCCACACGGTCGCTCTCGTGCGTCACACACACACACACACACACACGCATGATGGTTAAGATCGATCGCCACCTGCCCCGCTTTCTGCTCTTCCTGTCGGTGTGTGCGGTTCTGGGCTGAAAGCGATCGAACGCCGTCTCCCTCTACGAGTCAACGATGGGTTGCCGATCTGTAATAACACCTTTTACCAAGTTTGTCCTTCTACAGCTGCCGTTGCAGGGGGTGATGGGGGAGTAAAATGGTTCAGCTGTTGGTTTTAATCTTTCTTGCCCGCTGTGAGTCACACCATTTCGTGTCCTTGCTACGTCCTCCAGGACGTACTAGCGTGAAGTCCATCGTGTGCAAGATGAACCCGGTGAACGACGAGGCCTCCTCGGGGTCAGAGGTCAAAAAGTGGTGGACGCGGCAGCTGACGGTGGAGAGCGACGAGAGCGGCGATGACCTCATTGACCTTTGAGGTTCCATGGCGACAGCAAACATGCGCACAAACCGTTCGTCGGCCCCGCCCTGCTCAGCTCAATACGGCCCATTCGGGCGGTGTTGCGTCCAAGTTAAGCACCTACACCTCCAATTTATGCATTTGAACTTACATAAATAATGTATCGATTGAGTATGCAAATGTGTCAGCAGGCACATGAAGTCATCTTTTTGTCTCAGATTAAGTCTTTGTACTTCCTGTATACCCCTGCCAAAAGCAAGCTGCCATCTGTGTTTTAATAGCAGCCTATAAAGGGCCCATTAACCTTTAAACATTATGAAATGTTTCCCATCTACCTTAAATGCCTGTGATAGAACTATATGGACTTACCCACTCCATGTTTCGGCATCTAATTGGTGATTTTCAGGATCAGCGTTAGTAAGCGCCACTGCTGATTGGCTGCGTCTAGGGAATGCGTTGCCATTGGCAGACGAGCTTTACAAGATTTGGTATTAACGATGTTTCAAGCAGATGCTGTTTGCCCTCAGGAAGTGTAATGTATTGTAAGATAATCCCAAACTGAGACCCAGGTATAGTGGTTGTGGAAATAGAGCTTTAGTACCACCACACATGTCCAAGCTACCTGTACATGAAAGCCATACAGAGCTCGTCGTCGTGTCTTTGTTTGAGTGTCTTCTGTTCTTATGCAGTCTCCTGGGTTGCTTACAAGGGAATCTAAATGTTTGTTCATCATGTCCACGATCATGTTATGGTGTAATACAGTTGGCAAACTGTTTTAAAACTGCACAGCTTTGCAGACATGAATGTACTTCTGTTATAGTCTGTGTTCAAGTAACTGTGTTAATAATGATAAAGTATTATCATAAAGTAAAATAAGTTATTTAATTTATAGAATAAAAATATCATGAAAAATCTATTTTATGAGAAAAATGATTACATTTATATGTATTCTGTGATTTTTAAAGATAGAGAATAGTTATCAATAATAAACCCTATAAGTAATATAAATCCGTATCGATGTGTTTTCTTTGCACATGGACTGCAGCTACAAACGTGTTAAATACTAAATAAAAATGGACCAGAACAAAGTTCCTCGGACACCTTTATTTACGGCCACCACATCATTAGTTGTTTACAGTCACGTTGGTGCCATTTACTTCTCGACATAAATCTTCCCTGGGCGTTCATTATTTGTGACATTTCTCAGCAGGACCCATTAAACGAAGAAGAAAGTTGAGGGGGAATAAGACACACACACATTCAGCTCTTTAATGAAAATCTTAGGTGCTTTTCCAGGGCAAATTTTAGAGCCTGCTTAGACTTTTCTTAAAGAGGTAGTTTACATTTCTATGCTATGTTAATTTTGTCTTTACAAAGGATGAAGAAAGAATTTTACACATAATGTCCAAGGGGAGTTAAGGTTGTGTTAGTTGAGTAAATTAAAGAGCCCTTTATGTATTATGTAATTTTATGTAATATGTAAAAAGGTTCTGAGTTTCACAGAGGAATAAATTAATGCATTTCCCATGAGGCAGGAGGTTTAAATGACTACATTTCCCATGATGCATGCGGTTATGTCCACAGCTCCACAGGCATGATACCCTCTTTGGAGTTCAGGGAGGGGAAGAGGTTCTCCTCAGACAGGAAGTAGAAAGGGAACTGGACCAGGAAGCCGCGCACCTTCCTCAGTTCGGCACAGGCCTGGATGGGATCCTCGGTGGCCATGCAGGAGCGGGACGTGTAGTCCCGCAAGATCTTATAGTTCAAGACGGCGTCTGTTGGCAGGCAGCGAAACACCTGCGTGGGCAGAGAGACGCTGTTGAACATGGAGAGCTTACGTGGAACATGCCTGGAGCACGGCACAACAATCTCGACCTCATCAGTGTGTCCTCCAACGTGCCGGAAGGTATCCCACAATTCAACCAGGCAACTTTTTGTTGTTCATTTTTTTTTTACCTTGTCATAAACGCTAGCGTTCCTGGCTGCCGTCACCATCCAGATGTCCTTGTAGAAGCGGTCGCTGACGGGATCGCTGACGTCCACGCCGTAGTCTCCTAGCAGCCCGAGTACGAGCCTGCCACACACGTTTAGGGTGAGACCCGCGCGAAACCTGGGGGTCCCCGTCAGGAGCAGCGTCGGCGACGAGAGCCCGACCCGAAGCGCACGGGTTAATAAAAACAGGAGCCACGTGTCCCAGAATGCAACAGACACAGCAAAGCGAGCCAGGGACGGAGAGGGGACGCACCTGAAGCACTGGACCCGTAGTGAGATGGCGAAGCTCCCGGCCTGGTAGCTCTCTCCGTCCATGCAGGAGGTCTGGAGCTGCGTGTCCTCCACCACCACCGCCAGCTCACTGTCACGCTTTCCCAGCATGCTCCTGTCGTTGATGTTGGCAGAACCTGCAGGGCGACCCACAGCCAGCACCCTCAGCACCAGCGCCACCGCCCCGTCAAGCACACACTCCACTACTGAGAGGATTTTTAATAAAGCATTAAACAGTCCCCGATGAGCGAGAAGCCTCTCGCTGCAGCCTGCAGGAAGGCGGAGTTGGACATCCAACCCCGCCCACATCCAACTCCACCCTCTTCTCAAGTCCGAAGCCACGCCCATGTTACGTTCGAAACTCGGACTGTTTTTGCTCCCAGTAAACAGAACTTCCAGATTTTAATTAGTTTAACAGATGCCAAGAAAAACACTCACATTATTGACCAAAATGTATGTCTTTATTATCCCACATGAACAATTTAAGTCTTAGTACAATCTTTTTAGATTTTTCTTGAATAGTTTAATTGTCAGTTCTGAATATGTACAGGACATACAAATGATTGAAATTACATTACTCTCTCTTACCCAAAGGTACAGCAATAAAATAAATATTAATGTAGCAGCAGTGGTTGTAAAGTTCCTTTACAACTTTACTAAAACAAGGCACAGGGAAAGGCACATGATAAGACACTGAGCCGTGTTTTATAAGTGTTTTAAGTGCAGAAGTGCATTTTCAAGTACTTTAGCCTAAATTCCAGCATTTTTCAAATCTGAAACACAATGCAACATTAAAATTGGTCAGGTAAATGTTCCTTCCCCCGTTTTTGAGGGGTGTTTCTTTATACTACCACGTATCGTTTCAGGAGGACCCTGCACAGAATGTGACGCGCGCGAGGTGTGCGGAGTCGCGCGCCACGGTCACTCACGAAAGTTTAACTAGCTTTATAGGGGAAAGGCATCGCTAAAAAGGAGAGCTCTTATGTGATTTAGGAAAGTGGATCTTGTGTTTAAAAATGTATTTTATAGAATTATTTGTTCAATTAATTGGTTCAACGCAGACAGATTTCTTCATAATTTATAATTAGTAGGCTTGAAAGTTACCGGATCGAGGCAGACAGTTCCCGGAACGCGCCCCTCAAAATGAAAGAGTTCACGGATCCTGTTCCGGCAGGATCCAGCTCAAATTAAGCCCTAATTACACCCCTTCTCCATTACCAACATACCCCTTCTTTATCACCAACATTATCAGTAAACATTACCATTTTAGTTGTGTACTTATAGTAGCAGAGTTGCCAACTCTCACGCATTGAGCGTGAGACACACGCATTTGACCGTCTTCACACGCTCTCACGCTACACATCCGATTTCTCATGCCGAAAAAAATCTAGTTTATTTACCTCTGATCTACATCTATGATTCAATGAGTTACTAGTTCGCTCTGGCGCCAACCACCGGCGATCGATCGATCGCGATATAACATTTAATTTGTGTCCATTTTACATCCCCCGTCAACATTTTACGTTCGCCACCCAATAAATAAAAATAATGAATAACATACGTAGAACGATACACAAAGTATACGAGGTATGTGTAAATTAAGCGCAACGACGTGTCTCTTGAACACTTGTGAGTTATTATGCATATTTTCAAGTGCCACAGTTATTCTCGAATGGAGAAGTAGTGGGTTGGCGCACGAGAGCGCATTAGAGGGTGGAGTTGGATGTGGGCGGGGTTGGATGTCCAACTCCGCCTTCCTACAGGCTGCAGCGAGGACATACTTGCGATGAGCGGCTTGTGTTTGACTCTACTCCCATCTAGTGGCCATTCACTATATTACAATGCAATCCAAGTTTATGGGCAATGCACTGGACCTGGTCACAATCTCTCCTGCAGGCTGTACTGACAGACTGCTGATGGCATGATGGTATACTTTCTCTCTCTCTCTCTCTCTCTATATATATATGTACTGTGTGTGTGTGTGGGGTGTGTGTACGTGTCATGTGTGTGACTCACCGATGATGACAGTGCAGTCGTCCACGATCATGAGTTTACTGTGCACATAGATGAGCTCGGTAACCAGGCGTCCATCCAAGTCAGCATGAGTGCGGAGACCACAGAAGGAGATGTAGTTGATCCAGCAGTCTCCCACTGCAAGGACACACACACACACACATACACAATCACTACTTATGCCCTGAATTTCCAGTTAGGCAGTTGTTCAAACAGTTCAAAACAAATTGAAACAGAGCGAATTTAATTTCCTTTCTAGCAGTTCAGAACACCTGCAGTGGCATCGTAAATGTACAGAACACAGTAAATGAAGATTTATTTCTTCATTTCATAAAAATTATTGTGTTGTGAAGCTACATATTGTGATTATGGATTATGATCAGCATTGTTCTTATTGATATCTAATCAGTAGGAAGGCACCACAATAATGAGTTAGATTGAGAGGACTAAGGCAGTTAAATAGCTCTACTTACTCACACATTTGAGTCTCTCCATCATGGAACGCTGCCCTCTGCACATGGTCCTAAAGACACACGGACAGTGATGTCACCCCCCTCATGTGGATGTGATGTCACTCTCCCCAGCACAGATCATATCCCATAATTTTCCTCCTGGCTCCGTTCGCTCGGTTCAAACAAAGCCAGGGAGCACCGCCCCCTTCGACATGTTTGGTCTCTAATGGAGACCTGCTAGACTGCGGAAGACTGGGCGAAGACTGCTGACCAGTTGTTTCTGCAGCACTGTGGGTAATTTCCCAGGAGCGTGGTGTCCCGCCCACTTTTAGGCATTTAATTGAGGCAATTTGCCGATTACACATGAAGCATGTGCAGCTGATTACCTGTAATTAAAGAACATGATTGCTTTGATGGCTTGGCCCCCTCCAGAGGAGATGTCACCCTCAAAACCTGGCAGCAGGGGTAACACCACGTACACGCGGAACCTCTTCCCCTCCCTGCAGGACACGTATGAGCCACATATGTTGGTCTGGAGGGTTGGTGTGTGGAAGTATGGATGTGTGGGAGGGTGGGTGTGTGAGTGTGTTGGGGTGTGGGAGAGTGGGGGTATGTGGGTATGGGGGTATGGAGGTGTGGGGGTATGGGGTTAGGTGGGTGAGAAGCAAGCATGCACCTATATGCTCGAAGGATTCTCTCGGTCAAAGCATCCCCAATGCAGTTGTGGATGGTCTTCCCAGCACAGCTGATGAAAAACTGGTTCTGAGAGAGAGAGAGAGAGAGAGAGAGAGAGAGGTTTGCTCAGGTCCTAGAAGATGTTCTGTGCAACAAGCCATTTTGTTTAATAACAATTTCAAAACTTTCTGAATTCTACCTCTATGTAGATATAGTGTCTGCTGTTCTGTATGGCTGATATGTAGGCCAGATGAATGGATTCCTCATGCACTTTTGTGCCAATGGACCACTGACACGCAGACCTCAACACCTGCCAGTTTGGAAGAAACCCATACACACGTACAATGTAGAACTAATATATCTCCCGGAGCACACAAAGCATCATTTGCAGTCAAATCTTTCATTCTTTTAGGTCTGTCTTTTTTAAAAAGTATTTCATCTAAAATTGATCGTGGAGGGCAGTAGCAATCCGTGAGAAAATCTGAGCAGTGTCCTTTTATCTCGGACATGAGAAGGAACCAGTCTGCACGAGCTGGATGGGAGAAGAGGCCTCACCTGCACGCTGGCCGGTGTGAGCGGCCCCCGCAGCTCTGACGCCACGCTGGGTGCCGAGAGTGACCTGGGCACCAGGCAGGGAAAACACATCGCCCCCGACCGCTTCTTCACCAGCTAGCGAATAAAGGAGGGCTGATTAAAACCAGACGGCAAGCCGCATCGCCCGCACCCCAATCACACCCTTAAAGAGCGCTAATTACTCCAGCACGCCCGTGCCGGACCACCGGGTGCCCCGCCAAACCCACGATCCCCCGGCTCTGCCTCGTCTGAGGCCTGTAATGCGCTTCCGCCATGGCAAAAGCCACCAAAACCCTTTTTGTCCTCAATAGTGCTCCTGATTGCAATAAATGCAAGGCCATGAGGCTAAAGACACCACAGTAGCACGTTTTTAATGGCCATTATCCTCCCCAGACTACATTCAGTCAATTTTTCGTTGTGTTGAAGGCCAGGCTCAGAGGTTAGCCACGTCTTGTTAATGTTGTATGTTCTCGTAGGTTCCTCTGCCATCTTCTCCTGTCTTCGCATAAGAAAGCAGCAAGTTTAGGATTCCTTTTAACCACTTCTTTGCGTTTTTAGAAGTGGGACAGTACTTTAACCTGTAACCTCCGTAATGTAATACTTACATACAACTTGGCTTTGTTAGGCATCTTCAAAAGAAACCTTACCCTATAAACCTGATATTTATTTGTACAGTTAAATTACCCACAGTCAGGCCGGGGTAGTCATCGCTTCCTCACTCTACATTTCACACTCGAGCATTTTTGCCGGTCTCAGAGGAAGTGCAGGCCTTGCAAATTAGCAAGATGTACTCTGTGTCAACATCGATCACGGGCCAAACAGTAATCTGGGCTTGGTGTTTTTTAGCAGATGGTTACTAATAAAATAAAAGTACTGAATTTATTTTAGCAGCAGGCAGCTTGGGCAATTAACAACTGGCATAATGTGTTGATTAAAACCTATTGAGTCCTGAAGGGAGGTCTGATCTTAACCGGACTCACGGGATGCTGGCAGCCTTCCGAGCACCCCGATCGCTCTGACCTTGACGAAGAGCCATAGCATCTAAATCATCACGGCTGCAGCAATAATCTGCATGTCTAAGGCTGCTTTCGTATCTCATGAGGACGATGTAGGATTTGGGCGTTGGCGTTTCAGAGGGAGCGTGCAGGTTTAAGGTGTACGTGTCTGTAGTTCAAAGAATGTTTGTCCTGATGGGAAGTGAAACGCTAGCTTTTCCATTTCAGTTTCAGACAATGACAGAGCTATTGTTTTCTGGTATATTTGTTTAAGTCTATGTTATGGTATATTTGTTTGTTTATATGTTTGTGTGGTGGTTTTGTCACTGGATTGCTGTACCAATTTAAACATGTAAAATACTAAATCAAGCAATAATATGGAATGAATTGGCAAAAATTTTTAAAGCTATGTAGCAAAATAGCATTGTGCAAAAATCTACGAGTACAGTTTAAAAACTCAAACAGTCTCAAATGTCTGTATGACCTTTTCACTTGAATTTTGCTTAATTTTACACGATGGACAATAGAAATGGACATAATTGAACTTTGCCTGCTTTCATAATTACTTCACTGGCACTTTCAACAGTCAAATGTGAAATGCTATAAAAAATTTTTTAAAACAGGTCGCGATCAGAGCAACAAAAACCACTGAGAAATCCTACATGCTCTAATATCTCATATCTCATACTGTCTCATGCTCTCATACTGACAGAATTGTTCTCACTTTGACATTCTGCCTTTTGTGGTCTGACGAATTCAGAAAAATAGCCAAGCAGTGTTCTCCAATCAGCGGCAGTCGGCCGACTCCAAAGGAAGCGAGAGAGAAGCGTCTTTGAACGCCGAGCGCTCCATCCCCATCACACCTCATCATGGCTTTTGTTTGCTCCTGTGCGCTGTGCACACACCTGGCTCCCGCCACTCTCATTATTCACCGGGAGAGTGTCTGATCCGAAGCCAAGCCCGAAATATGACTGGCACATTGCAAAGGAAATCATACAGGCCTCAAACCAATTCAATTACCGAACAATCAAAGTAAAAAGGCCTCTAATTGCTTTAAAAGGCAGCCGGGAGAGCGCCGAGCCATTGAATACTGACGGCATTCAGAACAAGACACAATGCACAACTGCAGGGGGTGCTAAGCTCAAGCTAATAAAGATCACTTTAGAAAGACTACAAGGGCTTTGGGAGGGCTTGTCTCTGCTCCACGCTTCTGTTCTGATCTTAATCCCACAGTATTTGGAGTCTATAGCGCTAGTGTGCAGAGACGGACGCAGATGGACACATTACTCCCTCAGTTAAAGGGTGCATTTGTTGTGTATTTTGAGCAAGGATAGTTCATTATTTCCAAATCGTTTTTTTCAGTTTTTAAGGACTGAAAAGTCGAGCTATGGCATTGGTTCTTGTTCACTGTACCTTTGTGAAGTTCCATCTCTGAATAAAATGTCTGGCCACGTCCCTGGCGGCTTTGCCCTGAACCGCAACACCAACGTCGTGCCAGGGCATTCTCGGCGTCTTATACCTATCAATGAAGTCTTGAGAAGATAAAAGCACACAAACCAACAATAGTTCTCAACATCGGTTCCAGAAGCCGCCGTGCCCTCGTCTGGAAAGGAAGTTCGTGAAACGGAGCACGCCAAATTATGTCAAAACAGGATTTGCTCGGCTGTGTGACACTGATCAGCATAACAAATGTGGTGTCTGGGCTCTCTGAAGGGATCAAAAGAGAGCCTTCATTTTCATGTCTTCATGTCGCCGGTGTTAAGCAGGGTGTTCCTCCTTCTTGAAATGACAGAATATTGGAGGGAATATATATATATATTGGCCACCTTCCTGCTGGGTCAGACATCATGTTTGGGCACTAGACCTTGGAATGCACAAAGGCAGATGCAGAAATAAAATAGAGTTCTTGTGCTGCAAAGTAGAGGGAGAGAGAGAGAAATGGAGAGAGAGAGAGAGAGAGGAGTGGTGGCATGAGCTGACAACAACCCCCTCCAGCTACAGAACAGGGTAGTTTGTACCAGCTCAGGTACTACAAAGATCCTTTTGGGCTTTGCCTCCTCTTTCGTGTGTTTGTCAGAGATTGATTCATTTGATGAATGTGTACAAAGTTATCAAAGCTACATTTCAGATGTGCAGAGCAGTGGAGATGGTGTTTGTTGTTTTGGTTGTGGGTTTCTTTCATACTGCTGGATTATAAGAATGTGAATAACATATGTCATGTGCATCTGGACTGGGCTAGGCTCTTCTGTGCTTGAGGAAATTAAACACGCCGGCTTCAGGAACATCTCGGAGCAGATGGACCGAGCACTTAGTGTTTTGGGCGTAGCCCTGGCTATGTGTATGTGTGTGCACGTGTCTCCCGTACCATCGAAAGGCTTGTTGAGCTTGACCCAGTCTTTGAGGATGAAGTTGCAGTAATCCTTGCCGTGCCAGAAGCGAGTTTCTCCGTAAAGCTCCGTGCTGCTTAAACGACTCCTGAGGGAGCTGGAGTCTGAAACACCAAGAGGGAAAAGGTCCAGAAAAAATGAGAAAATCAAGCAGGTGGGCTGAAACGATGGTGAAACGATGGTGAACACGGAGTGATAGGTCTTCAAATTTAGTAACAAAGAAAAGGGCGAACCGTTAAAAATAAACCATGCTAAATTCAAGGTTTTAAAAAGCCCTTTTTGTGCCTACATGATGACTTGAAAAAACACTGTTATGACTAATGGACAAAGGTCATGTATACAATGATGGTATTATTGTAATTGTGTGTGTGTGCGTGTGTGTGTGTGTGTGTGTGTGTGTGTGTGCTGAC
This sequence comes from Brachyhypopomus gauderio, assembly GCF_052324685.1. Taxonomy (NCBI): domain Eukaryota; kingdom Metazoa; phylum Chordata; class Actinopteri; order Gymnotiformes; family Hypopomidae; genus Brachyhypopomus; species Brachyhypopomus gauderio. Next base: position 4,771,849 of record NC_135214.1, read on the forward strand.
CATGAGGCAGGGACAGGGAATGGTGCAAGCCCAGTGTGTAGGAGTCGTTAGAGCGCAGCGACAGACTCTTATTGTGCCACTCTCGAGCAGACAGTGTCCTGGGTTTCAGACTATTCTTACTGCAGTGCTCTTCCAGACACACACACACACACACACACACACACACACACACACACACACACACACACACACACACACACACACACACACACACACACACACACACACACACACACAAAGCACCACTTTTACACAGGTTTATGTACAAGGATGAGTTTATCTTCTGAGTCCCTGTAAGCCCTGCTCCTCTGGAGAAGCACGAACGTGTTCTTACTGGTCTCCACGCCTTCAGAGCTGTGTCTGTCCTCCGGGGCCGCGGGGTGGAGTCGTCTGCTGTTGTACCCCAGGTTGGAGCTGTGCTCTCTCTGCGCCTCCACAGAACCAGGCTCTCCTCCTCCACCCGTGCTCTCCCTCTCTCCTCCTCCTTCTCCACCCGTGCACTCCCTCTCTCCTCTTCCTTCTCCACCCATACTCTCCCTCTCTCCTTCTCCACCCATACTCTCCCTCTCTCCTCTTCCTTCTCCACCCATACTCTCCCTCTCTCCTTCTCCACCCATACTCTCCCTCTCTCCTCTTCCTTCTCCACCCATACTCTCCCTCTCTCCTCCTCCACCCATACTCTCCCTCTCTCCTCCTCCACCCGTGCTCTCCCTCTCTCCTCCTACACCCATACTCTCCCTCTCTCCTCCTACACCCGTGCTCTCCCTCTCTCCTCCTACACCCATACTCTCCCTCTCTCCTCCTACACCCATACTCTCCCTCTCTCCTCCCCCACCCATACTCTCCCTCTCTCCTCCTACACCCATACTCTCCCTCTCTCCTCCTCCACCCATACTCTCCCTCTCTCCTCCTCCACCCATACTCTCCCTCTCTCCTCCTCCACCCATACTCTCCCTCTCTCCTCCTGGTAGTTCCTCCTCCACCTGCTCACTGAACGTCAGCTTCTCGTCCTCTTCAGTCGCAGTAGGGATGGATTGCTGCAGGACACACACAAGGAAACATGTTTTAATTCGTTTGTATTTCCTGTCCTTCCCAGCCATGTTTTTAAACACAGTATCTGCCACCTGTTCTTCAGAAAAGACGTTTGAGCTGTAACCAATCTAACATCTGGAAGAACAAAACCACTCAGAACCCCCTCAGAACCCCCACAGTTCCCCCACAGTTCCTCCACAGTTCCCCCACAGTTCCCCCACAGTTCCTCCACAGTTCCCCCACAGTTCCTCCACAGTTCCCCCACAGTTCCCCCACAGTTCCCCCACAGTTCCTCCACAGTTCCCCCACAGTTCCCCCACAGTTCCTCCACAGTTCCCCCACAGTTCCTCCACAGTTCCCCCACAGTTCCCCCACAGTTCCTCCACAGTTCCTCCACAGTTCCCCCACAGTTCCTCCACAGTTCCCCCACAGTTCCCCCACAGTTCCTCCACAGTTCCCCCACAGTTCCTCCACAGTTCCTCCACAGTTCCCCCACAGTACCTCCACAGTTCCCCCACAGTTCCCCCACAGTTCCCCCACAGTTCCTCCACAGTTCCTCCACAGTTCCCCCACAGTTCCCCCACAGTTCCTCCACAGTTCCCCCACAGTTCCCCCACAGTACCTCCACAGTTCCTCCACAGTTCCTCCACAGTTCCCCCACAGTTCCCCCACAGTACCTCCACAGTTCCCCCACAGTTCCCCCACAGTTCCTCCATAGTTCCTCCACAGTTCCTCCACAGTTCCCCCACAGTTCCCCCACAGTTCCTCCACAGTTCCCCCACAGTTCCCCCACAGTTCCTCCACAGTTCCTCCACAGTTCCTCCACAGTTCCTCCTCCCTCTGTGCTACCCCGTATCAGTGGCACGGGCCCATATTCAACACAGCTGATGTATTCAACTGCCTGTCGACTGTAAGGTCTCTGGGTCTGGTAATGGCCCACCAATACGGAGTCTCTGCTTAAGCTTTATCACCTGAATTAGAGTATCAGTGGTAATGTGTTAGTGCGCCATCCATGTCCACATCTCCACTGAGAGGATTTTGGGTGGTGAGGAAAAGTGTTCAGTTTAATGGCTCATGCAGAATCATAGTGCCCAGACCTGACAAATGGCAAATGTCACAGCAGTATCCTCCCGACAGGCATAATTTTATTAAGTGCAAATATCACCGGGCTCCTTAGGAGTCATTCGGAAAGGTTAAACTAACAGCTGTAACAGTGTCATGTATATTAGCAAAGATTTTACAGTCGAGGAGGCTTGAGTTGATACATACGGCCACTCATGCATGGGGAGAGAAGCCCTTAAGTACATGCAATAAACGCCTCGACCCGAAAGGCTGAAATCATGTTTATTTAAAAAGCCTGGCCCAGTATTTAATGGCACAATGGTAGGCAGGTAGGCTTCTGTCTGCGAGAGGTGGCCTACGAGCGAAATGATTCTCCCCCATTTAGTGGCACCCAGTAATTTGTTGACTCACTCATCCATGCAGGGCCTTTATGTTTAATGCAGCTCTCCAGGGGGAGGGATGTGCCCAGCGAGGCCAGGCAGCTCTCCGCAGCGTGAGAGTAGCGGGATTAGCCACCGCCGGCCCTTCACCGCTGCCACACATGCTCCGTAATTGCAATTTTTACGTTCACCAGTGTAAAAGAAATAATAAAAATAACACAAAAGAAGAAGAAATGCAAAGGTCTAGGTCTGTAGAGACTAGTCGCACAATCCGGCCAGCGTCAGGTGGGTGGGGGGGGGGGGGGGGGGGGGGGGGGGGGGGAGTTGTGATTGGGGGTTGGGTCTGCCCATGCCGGGCTTGTCTTGGCAATATGGTGCCATCACAGATTACGAAGCCAGCACCTCTGCCAATTTGCAAAAGTATTTTGTCGACCATGAGACTGCAGTTGTGTTGTCTTTCCTTTCCTGCGCACGAGTCATTTGTGTGATCAATATGTCTGCTTTGTCAAATATAATAGAAGAATTGGTAAGCTGTTATTCAGAGATAATAAGTATAATCACAGTGGTCTGTTCATTAACAGGCTACACTGACCGAGACAGAGACCGGGGACACACAGATGCCGGCTGGTGCACTGGTGGTGATCAGAAGCAAAAGCAGGAGGCGGTGTGTGTCAGGTGTGTGTGTCAGGTGTGTGTATGCGTTCCCCCATCGAGCGCTCTGACATGGCTCTGAAAAGCCCAGCTGGCAGGAGGTGCCACCAGCGCTGATGGGGTCAGGCTGATGTTGACAAACATCGCAGGGCCCACTGTGGGCTTACGGCTCTGCACGTGTCACGTTTACAGCGGGTTTACTCCTCTCCAAATCGCTCACGGCTTCGTGGAGGAGGCCACCTGGATAGGCAGATGCCTTCGGTTTCTGAAACTCATCAAAGTGTATTTACATCTCAGCTCTGAGTGAACTGCTTTTCTTCACTAGATTGAAGTAATTTAGGATACGAACTTTGAGTTAGAATGTCATTACACGGTTCTCGTGTTTCTGAGCATCATTAACCACATCGTTATCACATATATATGAATCACAATGACAGATATATGAATCACAATCACAGGTAAACGATGTCTATGTAGACGTATACCACACCTTCTCTTTTACGTTATTTGTGCTTTAGAGATGTGAACTGTGGTAGTGACCAGGGGCCAGTAAGAAAAAAAGGACTTACAGGAAAGTTCAAGATAATTGTGCATGATAGAAAACTAGTGTAAAACGAGGATAAAACCATTAAAAACAGACAGCATGATAACAAAACCTCTGACATTGCTGTTATATGTTATATAAAGTAATTAAAGGACTGTTAGTTGTCATCTTTGTAGTTTTTTGTGTAGTACAGGTCTTAAAGAGTCTGTCAGAGGTAATGAGTAATAAATATATAATATATAGTATACATGTTTTTGAATATATTTCTCTATAGTGCATATCTCCGCTCCATGAGGCTCTGTGGCCCAAGCCCTCACAGAGAGCTCTGCTGGGGACTGCACGCCTATGTTGTGATGAAGACAGTGATGCTAACGAGGGAGTCGTGGGCACCTTACCCTGGTGGGGCTGGGTGACAGGGCCGGGCTGGGCTGGGGACTCCTCCTCACACTCCCCACGTCGGTCAGCCTGTGCTGGGAGTCGTCCCATCTCCCGTACGCTAGGTCAATACCTCCCAGGAAGGCCAGTGACTGATCGATCACCACCGATTTCTCATGGTGGGCCCAGAGTAGAGACACAGAGGGGACGTGGTCAGGGTGCCGGATCACCTGTCACTCGAACACACACGCATGGAGAGGTGGTTTTTTTGGGTTTTTTAACCCCTTATATGTCAGTACACCTACACACAGTCATTTATGTAAGCAATTTAGTAATAAACAGTATTATTCCAATAACCAGCAAATTCATCTCCGCAAAACACTAGCTTCACGTTGTCAGGAAAAAAAACACACTGATTGTACATTCAAAAGATTTCAGTTATTTCTAACTTCCACTTAGTGAATTTCAGTCAGTAATATCGCTAGCCCCATGCCAAAAATAGCATGGATCACAACGCCAGCACCCATTGCGAGAAACAATTGGGTACAGCTGCGTCTCCCTGAGCTTTCAGTGAGCCTCTGGAGGATTGGCGCCCCTGGCAGGTGCTTGGGCAGCAGCGGGGCCCAGAATACCTCCGCCCAGCTGTGGTGTCGCCCGTCTCCCTGGGCTGTGGGTCCCCAGCCACTTCCCGGCATCATTCTTCATCCCAATCTCAAGCAGCACTCCAATAAGATAATATGACGGTGTGTCAATCACCCCTGAGCCTGGGGTCCGGCTGCCGCCACGATGCGTGCCACGGAGTCACGACACCCGGAAGGATCCTCGGAGTCGAGAGGCGAAGACAGATCCGCCACCTCGGGCTCTCGTCGAGATGATCGGTGATGAACAAGCCAACCGTCCGCGGACGCGATTCGTAGGGTTCGAAACAGAGCGATCGCCGCTCTTTCTGCCGGGGAGATTTTTCCGGAGCACAAACATGATCTAAGTAACCCAGCCGTGCCTATGACTGGAAGCCAGGAACAAGCTGGGTGCTCTGGCACTGTGCGTGATGTGTTGTGATAGGGGCTTTGTTCTTGCAGGGACGTGGGAGGTCGTAGGCACGGGGCAGCGGTGGCAGGGAGACGCGTAGGCAGACTCGGGGGGACGGCTCCCCTCCGTGTCTCTGTCAGCTGTGGAGAGGAGTCAGCCTGTAGCATCATCTGACATACTGTACGACTCACCATGATGTTGGGATGAAGGCCCATTAGAGTCTTCTTCGTGTATTCGCTGTTCAGGCCCAGAATGACTTCCACCTCTTTGTAGAGCAACACACAGATCTTTACACCTTGTTCCTGGTGTGACAGTTAGACATGTTGATGTTTTAAAGTTCGTGCAGATATTTATGAAGCAGCAGGAAATATTATTATCGATCAAATGGATCCTTGTTCTCTCTGAAGGGAACCCATCTTTGTTAGAATGAAGGAAGGAACTCACAGCTTTCCTTTTTAAGACATGGTCTAATCTCCAAGTGTTCCCTTCCACCACTGGTCTTTTCAGAAAGATCTCTGGACTCAGCCTATAAACAACATCAGAAACCTGAATACAGCTTCACTCTAATACCACCCTAATATTGCTCACGTTGAAATTTTCTCCAGAATATGAGAAATGCACGTGGCATTAACAACACACTAAGACCTTCATAAACTCTTCGCAGGAGTTCAGAGCACCTAAACTCTGAACGCAGGGTAAAGTCCCAGCCGCCAAATCTTTGCACTTCATCCAGAAAGGGAGACGTTTGCACCTTGTCAGAAAAGCTCATAACAAATATCCCCAGGTGGAATGTGATTTGATTCTGTGAAACAAGCATGTGAACTCTGGCGTGCAAAGAAAGCAATTGCTGCATGTTCCTCTACTATATCAAGGGGTGTGAAATAAGTGCTCACAGCGTCATCAAAACCCAGGCAGAAGAGGAATGACTGACGCTGAGTCTAATCCGTACCACCAGGCTGTGATGAAGATTTCCTCCTTTGCACCTTCCAGGGCATCAGCTATGGCATCAAAGTACCCAGCTGCGTTGACAAACCTTCAAAAGAGGCACAGAACGGTTCATTTGAAAGCGGTACCAGGGTGCCTCACAGAAATTTCTTATACGGTAATTGATTGAGGAAGTACTGTTCACATCTACACTGGAGAGAACAGGAAATTAAATGTAACTCACAACAAATAAAAAAGTATCGACTGCCGGCGATTTCTTACGTAAAAACTTAAAAATTAGGACGTACAGTGCTTCAGTGGGATTATTAAAGAGATTTGCATTATACAACGCAGGGTTACTGTATTAAATTTAGAAGTGTGAAATATGAGCATTCTTTACCACTGAGTATTTGTATTTTCTCTGACAGGGGCAAAAGAACCGTGGCGATTTTCTCGAAGGAAGTCCTGCCCGAGCCTCTGGGCAAACTCGTCTATGGAGTGCCCCCACCAGCGAGCCTGCCTGTAGGTGGAGCACTTAATGGTAAGAGTCCTACATGTAAGAGTGAGGTGGAGAAAAAGTAATGGTTAAAAACTGTAAAAGACCACAAAAGAAATATAAACAAATCAGTAACGATAAACAGTCCAGTAGGCCTGCCTGCAAAGATTTTCAACCGTCACTCCATGTCTGACCCCGGTCTCGTGGGTCCCTGTTTTGACGTGGAAGCCCTTATCGTAGAGAATCACTGTCCCTACTTGGCCATCCTTGGGCCTCATGTAGAGAACAAAGGAATCTTTCACCACCAGCCATCTGAAACACGAAGCAGGCACCCGATGAGAGTTTGGACATGGGAGAGAGCTGCCCCCGCCGCCATAGGCAAACAACCGTAATCAGCAAAAATAAGTACGGGGCCACAAAAAGAGGCGCTCGCGGGCCCAGTTCCCAGCAACCTGAGGAGAGAGGCTCACGTGGAGCTGTAGCGCAGCTGTTTGCTTTCACGGGCTGTGAGAATTATGCAAGTAACACTAGCCGCCTTGTAAAACGGAAATAAAAACAGCGTTTCTCCACAGATGAAGACGGTTCAACGCGAGCACGTGTTATTCTGCGCTATTCGTTTCAGGGGCCGCTGTGTGCCACGGCAGCGTCGGGAGGACTCAGTGGATCACACGGCGATGACTGTCAGCCCCGTGTTGTTCCGCAAAAAAAGAGAGAGAGAGACGGATCGGTTTTCTTTCTGTTTGAAAGGGAGTGGTTTGGAACAACACGTGAAGAGATGTATAGCCTGACTTAGGAGAAAGCCATTTTGTTACACTTCATGCAGATGTAATTTACATTAAATTACGGAGCAGCTCTCACCTTTTTGACCAACGGTAGCACACACTATTGGATCCACACCAGTAACAGACTGGGAACGTGTTTTCCCCAGATTTCTTTAGGATCAAACCTTCACTTTGGCCAAATCAAATGAATATGAATCAGTCACTATGTCATGCAATCAAAAATTACAGACTAGTCATTACAAATGAGTGGTAATGAAAAATCTTTTATTCTAGGTCTACTCTAGTGATTGTGATTATTAATAACAGAAATGCAACCTTGTCCTTTCTGAAGATATCAGTATTAATCAAGACAATAACTGTAATATTGTTGCTCTGGTAAATGCATCTTGGTGTGTTCTTACATTGCTTTTGGCCCAAGGTCCTGGACAAACGATATCTGACTCACTTCTAAGAATTCAAGCTGAAATCAAATGTAAACATAAGTGGTGTTCATTAGCTTTTTCACCGCCTTAAGACCTTAAACTAGCTTTCATGCAACTGCACCTGAATAAACATACTCCATGCTAGAGGATTACCACCTTCTAAAGATTATTATTATTATTATCATCAAAATTTCAGTTAGGAATAATCTTTCATAATTTGCCTTGTTAAATTTTACAGTCTCTTAAGGACTTATCAGGGTTAATGATTAGACAGAGACATGTGGGCAGGATGTGAAGGCAGTGGGTGATGTTTTCAGATACAGGTACACTTTAATTAGCCTTTGGAGCGGGCGCTAATTATGGGAGTGTCAGAGTGCAAACCTGTGTGATGCAGGTTCTGTGTGAGGAGTCACCTCAAGCAGGCACACTCATACAGAACGGCCCGTTTTAATGAGGAACGACCACTGATTTATAATAAAGAATGTTCTTCATTATAGATCAGTGGGGAAGACACAGCAGGTTCTAGAATGTTCTCGCTCCAAATATATAGGCTTACATCTTACACGTTCTGGGAATAATGTGCTGAAAATGATATCGTTACTGTCATTCACTAACCAGCACATAGGGCAGAATGATGTAGAGTTTTGGCTTATTTCCAAAGCACAAGCTATAGGTAACGCATAATTTCTGAATAGTTCTTATACATCAAATGTAAAATGTTCTGTTGTTTAATGTATCACTTACTGTTGCAGGATGATTTCTATATAGTGATCTTTTTAAGATATTCTTGAGATAGTCTTCAAGACGCATCTAATGAGATCACAGTGAATACGCATCTTGTTAAAACTGACAGAAATTTAACCACACATATGTTAATCAAATAAATATCTTTAAAGCAGTAATGCAGTGGTAATTACTGTACATGGGCAAGTCTTATCTTAAAATATCTATTAAAATGAGGTTTGAGAAAGTTCCAACTTTTCTGCTGATTAGCTGTTCTTCCTTGACAAGGGCATCAGGTCGGCGGGGCAGGCTGGGAATGTGTCCTCCGTGAAACCTCTGGTGACCTCTGATCGACCTCCTTTGGACTGAGTGACTGGGAGAGAGGAGGAAGATGAGGTTTAGCAGGCAGCTCTGTGTCCGCACGTCACTGGATCAGGCACCGGCTCGTTTAGCTGCAGAGTTCTGAGAGCTGTCGGTGCTGATACTGCAGTTCAGAACAGGTTCTTTCTTCACGGGCCTTTGGAGAATGGGAGGGGGACGCATCTGGGACTAATTGAGAACACCCGGCTGAAAAATGAAAACATCTCGCAAAACAAAAAGCAGTGGGGAAGAGAATGTTTTCAGCACAGGACTGTGTGTGTGTGTGTGTGTGTGTGTGTGTGTGTGTGTGTGTGTGTGTGTGTGTGTGTGTGTGTGTGTGTGTCTGCATGTGTGTGTGTGTGCGTGTAAGTGTGTGCACACTTGCACGTGTGGATACAGTGCGTGTACGTGCTGATGTGTGAGTGTGTGTGTGTGTGTGTGTATTAGCAGCACTTACATTCGACGTGGCAGTGGGATCTTTAAGAGTGCCTTGAACTTGAGGAGCTCCTGATGAAGGGCTTGAAAATGTTTGAAACGTCGTTTGATTTTCCATGTGAAGTTCCCATGGTTCAGCTCGATGGTGTACAAGTTGGGATTTAACACCTTTCAGGGAAAAAAACACCTGTATAAAGGCTGCTGCAAGTCACACATTTTGATTGTATTGACTAAAATTATGATTAATGTGCAAGAATAAACATAACCTTTTTTTTTAAATACATTTTCTTAAACATGTATATTTAAACAAATTTCCAATCTTTAGAATTAGACTGGACCCTTCTGGGGTATAAATTTTAAAAGTCTTAGACATTACTTGACATGAACTTAATTTATACTGTTCAAAACCCAGAGTTCTGCTGCTCTCTCTGAGATGAAGGGCACTCACCCTGGTAGTCGTGAAACGTTCCACCTCTGTTACCTGCACCTGGATCGGCACATCCTCGAGGAACACACTGCAGTCCAAAGACTTGAATGGAAGAAAGTTGTATATCGCCGGAAAGGGGATGTTTTTTGATTCTGAAAAGGGCCAGGTTCATATATTTTAACATCAGGTCACCGCTGTTATCTTATTTCAAGTAAGTGTGTGTCTTGTTAGTACAAAAGGGCAGGTGATCATAAAATTGCAAAACCATGACTACACACACACACACGCATCACACACACCAACGCATGGACACACACTGCTGCAGTAATCACACACTGGATTGATGACAGACCAGCGATTCTGAGCTGACCGATAGCAGGATAGCAATCTAGCAGCTCAGGGGAAGTAGAAATGCTTAAATTGACTATGTAACCCTTTGATGTGATACAATTATGGGGTGGAGGGGCTGCATTTGAGGTCCAGAAGTGTCCAGCAGGGTAGCAATTCAAGAGTCCAGCTGGAGGGCCAAATATTGGCACTTGGGAATTTCCCCAGAGGCACTCTTCTCTGCTGTATGCAGTAATGCCTTTTGACTTCCGTAGTGAGTCCTTCTTGTGAATCGTCATATATATAATTGTCACATATATTTGTCAAGGGCCATATATCAAGAACATGTATTGTAGTGTCATCCACTATGAAACAGACTGAAATTTCAGGCTTAGTTAACATTTTGAGAACAGAGAAAATGTTTATGCATCATTAATAAAACTTAACATTGGGAGAAAAAAAAACGATTATAAACGTTACAGTGATATTCAGTGAAGTCAGAGGTCACTTGTAGCAGAGTAGAGGCACTGACCCGACAGCGTGCTGTCAGGACAGTCGGAACTGCATCTCACGTCCAACTCCACAACGTCGTGGTCGTCCTGCAGCTCACAGGGGTCCAGGCTGGTCGAGGGGCGGTCCGAGCCCAGATGCTCCGGACGCTGAAGCTTCCGACGACCCCGCAGGGCCATCGTGCTGTTCTGTCACACTCCAGGAACCATCTACACCAGCACTCAGCAGACATGTTGAGAGAGGTTCCACATGTAATGCCATATATATATATATATATATATAAGGTGAATTGTTCTTATATTTCACAGGTTGTGCTGAAAAGGACTAGTAAAGAGGTAGAATGCAATGTTAGTAATGTTAGATTCAAATATTTTGTAAAATCTTCAGTGAACAAACAACAGTTTCAGCCCGTTGTGAAATCACCAGTCTAATGTAATGAATAATGTTTAAAAAGCCTTAACAATTTTCACTTTTCATTCATGGTCACTGATCATTGACCCCACATGTAAAATGCATGAAGTATGGATTTCATATTCAGTTATTTGCATCAGTTACACTTGGGGAGAGAGATGTTAATAAAGGCCAGTTTCTTCCGACCCACTGACCATAAGAAGACTGGGGACGTGATATCTTCTGATCCCATACAAGGTGATGGACATTGATTTTGCGCATTTTGATGATGCACATAATGACAAAGGAGAAGAGAGGCCGGGGTAAATGGTATGACTGATCTAAAACAGGAGAATATCACACAGTGTGTTGGTGGACAATGAGCCTTTCAGCTGTCAAACTGAAGAACGAACAACAGGAGATGTGTTCCTTATTCTCCTTTTAGAATCCAGATCAGTTTACACATCATATCATCGAAGTAGCAAAAGACACACTGTCTCCCTAATGACCACGGAGAGGGGCCCAGTTCTACCAGCACGGAGAGGGGCCCAGTTCTACCAGTATGGAGAGGGGCCCGGTTCTACCAGCACGGAGAGGGGCCCAGTTCTACCAGTACGGAGAGGGGCCCAGTTCTACCAGTATGGAGAGGGGCCCAGTTCTACCAGCACGGAGAGGGGCCCAGTTCTACCAGTATGGAGAGGGGCCCAGTTCTACCAGTATGGAGAGGGGCCCAGTTCTACCAGCACGGAGAGGGGCCCAGTTCTACCAGTATGGAGAGGGGCCCAGTTCTACCAGTATGGAGAGGGGCCCAGTTCTACCAGTATGGAGAGGGGCCCAGTTCTACTCTGTGGAGCGAGTCATGCCCTCCTGTGCTTCCATCAGCAAGCTCCGTCTCCCAAGCTCAGTCTCCCAAGCTCCGTCTCCCAAGCTCAGTCTCCCAAGCTCCGTCTCCCAAGCTCAGTCTCCCAAGCTCAGTCTCCCAAGCTCCGTCTCCCAAGCTCAGTCTCCCAAGCTCAGTCTCCCAAGCTCCGTCTCCCAAGCTCCGTCTCCCAAGCTCAGTCTCCCAAGCTCCGTCTCCCAAGCTCAGTCTCCCAAGCTCAGTCTCATGCTAGCCTATCCTGCTCCAGACACAGCAGTGAGAAAACGCACTCACCCAAGATGGCGCGGGTCTACCCGAAAGAAGAGATCAGTATTATTCTCATGCTTTTAGCAATAGCTACAGTATAGCAGATGCTAGCACACCAATGCACTTGCATGCTAGATCAGACTGGCTTGCCAAATTAACCAGCCGACACTCATTAATTAATGACACATTTGAGAAGCCCAAATTAATTTTATTTTTTGTTCGTATTTTTAAACAGAAATCATTATTGGGCAAAATACTAGGTACTCCTGGATTAAAATTACACAATGTCACATAAAGTATATATTTGAAAAAATTGAAAAAGTTTAATAAAGTTTGTATTAGCAATTACATACTCTCAGTTTATGCTGTCACTGGAACAAATTAAAATCTATTTATGTGTTGATTCCAATACAGTCTCCTTTGCTGGAGCGCACCAATGTACAGTTATGTGCCCAGCTAGCAAGCGTCCCTATCAAGAACATACCATTACAAATGGCTTATTAGTTCATACACTGTGTCTTCTAGAAATAAAAAGAGTTGTTTGTCTTAGCCATGACACATACTGCAACTAAACAATCAATATTAAGATACTGCGTTCCTATGAATACTACCCCATGCAGATAGCCAATATTAACTTCATGGAAATGATTGTGTAAGTAATAGTTTAGAGATATAAGAGAAGGGCACTGATGTCATTAAACAGCATGCACGCAGCTCTCTGTTTTAGATTGGAACTGTGCGTGATCCAAGATTAGTACATTTATTTGGTCCCAATTATTAGATATATCGCAATGATTATGCATGTGAGACCAGCCATCCAGGATGACATACAGGCAATTCATTAAGCATGCAGGGGAGCATATTACTCCATAATCACGATAAATCAGACACCACTACATCATCAGACCTTCATTCATTACACCAAATCAGAACATCAGCCTAAAATGTAAGCTGCCCGAGCAGAAAGCCAGGAAGGTGAGATTCAGAGCATTCCTACCTCCGCCGATGTTCTGGTCAAAGATAAACACGTCTTCCTCTTTCCGAAAATGCAAGAAGCTTCTGTAATTTTTCAGTTATGCACTCTTAGACCCAACTCATGTGCCCTCTGTTAGGCATATAGGTGAGGCAGGTCATCAGGTTGTTGTGACTAGCTGAGCATCTTTATTCATTTATGTCAGCAGTATGAGCACCCAGTTCTATTCAGATTCTACAATGTATCATTGAGGCCCAGAGGAAACAAGGGGATGGTTTCACGAGCTGCTCAAAGCCCCTATTGATGGGGTAAAGCTCTGCGTGGTTTGAGTGTTTGTATCTGAAATGTTTGTACCAGGAATCGGAGGGTTGCAGCTAATCTCCGTGATGTCAGGCCGATTAGATCCCAAACTCCGATGCTGAATGCAGTCGGCGGGTCCTGGCAGTGCACAGGCCCGACTGGTATTTGTGTTGCGGGGGATCGTGCTGCTGTGTCCTTACTGATGTGCCAACTGTTCACAAAAGGAACCGCTACCGCACTGAACTGCATAGTTATACTTCTACATAGATGCCGCAGTTGTAAAGTTGTTTGTGGACGTTTAGCGCGTCTAATTAGGGATGAGGACGTTTATGTGATCACACAATAAATACAGTTTCTTCAGCTAGGTGTATGTTTGATGATCAATAATACACACAAACAGCCTGCAACTAATTTTTAAACAGCACACTACGTAATCCATGGAAACGTAGATTTTTTTATCTTCACTATTTAAAAATGCACAGAATTAAAATGACTCATAGGAAAGGTAAGAAAGACGGCGACCACCCCACAGTGAACAACCACGTTTATTGCCACCGACCGCAGGACGCAGTTCTTTTCAACGCGCCGCTGTAACTCCAGCTGCGCGTCAGTGTTGCGGTCACGTGACACGTGTAACCCCGCCCCCCCCCCCCCCCCCCCCCCCCGTTACTCCTCCGGACTCGCCGAGGAAGCGCAGGGTCCGGATGCGAATTAAAATAACGTTTAGCGCCGTCTCGGCTCTGCGGTCCGTCTCCAACCACCCGCGTAACGGTGCTAAACTAGTCCGTGCGGCGTTTTATAGGTAAACTCGAGCACACGCACGCGAACCCGACGGGGTTTGTTTGCGAGCTGACACTAAAGCTAACGAAGCTAACGCGGCTAGCTGGCGTGTTTACGTGCGCGCGAGCGACGTCCGTCAGACTCTTCCAATGACGTAACATGTTAAACATGTGTGTTTGGTGATGGTTTCTGATGTGATGTGTGTTCACTGTCTGCGGTGCTTTTCAGTAGACTCTTATTACTGATGGCTGCCTTTGCTAGCTGGCTAGTCAGTCTGCCTGTGGCATTCTGCTTTGACCCACTGTAATCTAATTTTGCAGAGGTTGAGTGTCGTGCATGCAGACCTGGTCTAATTGTTACACCCATAAATAACCTTTATTTGGAGGGGGTGTTTAGGTTTTTAATTATTTGTGGTAAAGCAATGAGTGTGAGTAGCAGTCCCCCAGTGCCTAACAACCCCATGGAGAGTTTGTGATTGTTGGTTTACTGTAATGCTCCGTTCTGTCCCAATTTCACCAGCTAATAAATGGCCAGGCAGCATGAGCAGAAGCCACAAGCACAATGGTACAGTGTGAAGCTCACTGGGACAACCAGATCCCTCTAGCAAAGCTCACACCGCTGCAGTCACGCCTGCTGGTGGCATCGCTCGCCCTGCTCTGTTTCATAAACAGCTATGACGGGGACTTTGTCTTCGATGATTCGGAGGCTATTATCAATAACAAGGTGTAGTATGAGTATTGACCTTGTGCTACTGTCTGTTCTGTTATGTTCTAACTGTCCAGAGGTATCATGCTCCACAAATACGTTGTATTACACTATTTAATCAGAAAAACGCATGCACTTCCCACACTGTTAGATAAGTGTTAGAACCCTCAAGATCTGTTTTTGGTTTATATTTTAGACACAGACGTGTTTGTGGCACCTTGTTTCACCGTGTGTACCTTGTTTCAGGATTTGAACCCAGCGAATCCGCTGAGTAACATCTGGACAAATGACTTCTGGGGCAGCAACCTGAGCAGTAACTCCAGCCACAAGTCCTACCGGCCGCTGACGGTCCTCACCTTCAGGTGAGCTCATCCGCCTCGCTCCTCCATAGGTGGTGTAAAAGGGTCGGGTCTCCTCCCTCGTGTTCTCATCGATATTGAGCGACCTCCATCATTAGCATGATGATATGGTCCAGACCTGCTCGTACGTAATATTTTTCATTGCCCTTGCATATTTTAAGGGCATATGGTTGGAAGTGCAATTTTATTCCCAGTAGGAAATCAGAAGAGGTGGCCTCGAGTACTTCCTCCATGGAAAGCACAATTAACATTAATTTGGGATGCTGCATATATTGCTTGTTCTAGACTTCTAATTTCTGTATTCTCTTTGCCATTTGAATTTAGCTATGAGGAGATACTGTGTGAGGGTTATTTAGTCTAGGTCATGCGTCATGCTGTTAACTAGAATGGCATCGTTTTGCATATGAAATGAATATTGAATATAGCAACAGATCTGCCCACCCCCTTATGCACAGCCCTCAAGTTCCATATGGTCCAAGCTGATAGAAGTGTACACCGGTCCAGCACGCTTGAGCTTCTAACCAAAACCCAGACCTCTGCAGTGCCAGAAGCATTTGTACCAAGAGAACTGATCTGAGTTCACTGGTGGTGTGTGCACTGTTGAGTATGTGCAGGCGGATGCTGTTTGTCGGTGTAAGGGCAGGGTGCAGTTACCTCTTAATTCACCTCAAATCTTGGATGTAGTGATTTGTAAGAAAACAAGTACCGCCTAATATTAATAACAATAGTGGTAGCAGTAACAACACTTTTGTGTAAAGCGTTGTTCTGTCATTCCCTGTTCACTATTCTAAAAGACTTGGAATGAACACTATTTAACTGTTTTAATTGTGAACACCAGTAACAAAAAGCATAAATATTTTCATTTCCTATTCATTATAAAGTTTGCATATATTTTTCTTTGTTGTACGTGTACACAATTGTATTGTGTGAATTTGATAGTAATGTTTTTGCCTTTACTTCTACACCACTACGGTCTACAAATCTGTGGCACTACAGTGATGTGGATAAAAAACAAACTCACCTGATTCGTAAAGCTAAGATTTTGTAAACTTGGCCTCAGAGGCCAGAAATAGATCTTGAAAAAATGATAGCTGTCTGTAGTCCATTTTGGTCTTCATTACACTGAGCGAGACCTCTGTTGAGCTAACACCTCCTTATCTTCCTACAGGCTGAACTACTTCTTAGCTGGTGGACTGCACCCAGTAGGTTTCCATGTGCTCAACATTGGCCTCCACTGCGTCATCTCGGTGTTAATGGTCGACGTCCTGGAGATCTTGCTGGCGGGCCTGTCCTGCGACGGGAGGTCGAAGGGTCTCGCCCGTGCCCCCAGAGCCTCGCTCCTGGCCGCCCTCTTCTTCGCTGCCCACCCAGTTCACACGGAAAGCGTAAGTGGAGAGGGAGGGGGCGAAAGCGTCCTGCAGCGCCACCTAGCGCAGGCGCTGGCGATCGTAACGCACGAGAAGGAGGCCCGGTGACCAGAATGTCCCCACTCAACCGGGCCGCCTTGCGGAGGGCCGGCGGACGAGGCCTGCTCGGCTAACGGCGGCTTTACCCTGCCGAGGGTGAATCCCGCAGAACCGGGACACGAGCTCCAAGCTGTGCGCCGCCCGGGTTCTTTCATCTGGAGCTCTGGACCTTGGTGGGGCGGGAGGGAGAGGAGGGGAGGGGGGGTTACGCTTCACAAAGACCACTGACTTAGGCCTGCTGGATTTATCAAAGGCATCTCCAGCCACTGGCCTAGGACTCCAGCTAGGGCCAACCGCAGCCTCCTAATGAGGTCTGCTTCCTGCCACCACCATTAATTTGGCACCTCCAGAAGCGCCGACGGTGTCGCATGCCACCGCGCGCCGGCGGATGTTTTAACTCTGTGGGGTTGTTGTTGTTTTTCCTTCCTGCTGTACAAACAAAACCCAATTTGCCTGGTTGTGAAACTGCTGCCGGAATCAAATTCCCACAGGAATTTGCGAGAGGTTTTAATGCCATTTAAGGGTCCGTTCGCCTTGATGTAATGACTTACAGAAAAGTTCCATGAAGTTTCTTAAACAGCGACTGTGCTGCTGTTGTCTTCCTGAATGGTTCATACCCTGTGCTGCTGTGGTCCTCTCGGTCTGCTAGGTGGCTGGCATCGTGGGCAGGGCGGACCTCCTGTGCGCTCTCTGTTTCCAGCTGTCCTTCCTCACATACTGCAGAGCTTTCCAAGGTAGGCGGACTTCCAGACTCACGGGAACGTTCGGTGTGTTTAGTCGTTTGTGATCTGCAGCACTGTCTTCTCCTTTTTATTCTGGTCCTGAGGTGGAGGTAAGAGTGACAGATTCTCGGTGTCCTGGGTAGCAGTGAGCCTGCTGCTGTGTGCAGTAGCCATGCTATGTAAGGAGCAGGGCATCACTGTTTTGGTACGTATGAAAGAGCCACGCGCTCCCGCACGCCTGCGTGTTTGTTTTCCACAATAAATGAAACGATCTGTTGAAAACGAAGTTTGTTTTCACACTCGAGCAGTCGGGGACGTGGCCCGTGTCTCTCGCAGTACGAGGGGAGTTTGCTGGCTGTGTGTAAAGGGCTCTGTGGGTTTGCCTCCTTTGCAGGGAGTGAACGCAGCCTTTGATGTCCTCGTGGTCTGCAACCTGAACGTGTACGAGCTGATCCGCGCCCTGCTCTTTGGCAGGAAGTCTGCAGACGTACGTGTCCGCCATCGCGCCCCTGACCGCTCTCAGAGCTCTTGGGAGTTAATGGTGGCTCACGTGGCGTCTGACCTGACGTGTGTGTGTGTGTGTGTGTGTGTGTGTGTGTGTGTGTGTGTGTGTGTGTGTAGCTAGGTGAGCAGGTGAGGAAGGGGCTGCTAGCCAGACTGGCCCTCCTGCTTCTCTCTGGCTCTTTGCTCCTGTATGTGAGGTGGAGGATTATGGGTACTGGCCCCCCTGCCTTCACTGAGGTAGACAACCCAGCCTCGTTTGCTGAAAATGTCTTTCTTAGGGTAAGTTGAAAGAGTGCATCAGTTGTGCTTTTTGTTCCTAATGTGTTGCTAAGACCATTTTGTTTCCAGCTGGTTGGAATTATGTGTGGAATCACAGTACATTTGTAATTCTGAATCTACTGCAACTCAGCGTTGATACTGATGCCCATAGATTAGATCATATTTTAGTTTATATCAGCTTCTAGTTTATTTTACTTCATTAGCCTCCACTGCTGTGTGTATTGGTGCGATATTCTCCGTTCCAAACATGTACCCTGCCGCCGTGTTAATGATCTCGCTGGCACACGTGATGACACACAAACATTTTTCTCTTCATTTCATGTTTCTGACTTCGGCCTCCTTGATGTTGAACACCTCCTGTTCTCTTTGATTGGCAGATTGTGAACTAT
Organism: Brachyhypopomus gauderio; assembly: GCF_052324685.1. Taxonomy (NCBI): domain Eukaryota; kingdom Metazoa; phylum Chordata; class Actinopteri; order Gymnotiformes; family Hypopomidae; genus Brachyhypopomus; species Brachyhypopomus gauderio. Next base: position 4,790,321 of record NC_135214.1, read on the forward strand.
AATTACTACTACTCCTTGAATGCATGGCTGCTGCTGTGTCCCTGGTGGCTGTGTTTTGATTGGTCAATGGGCTGTGTACCTCTTATTAAATCAGCCGGTGACTGGCGAATGGTCTGGCCGCTGCTGCTGTGGGCCTGCTTCATTGGTTTGATAAGGCAGGCTCTGTGCTCGCCAGACAGCAGTAAACGAAGGTGAGGATCACACAGCATCAGACCAGGGCTTTACACTCGGGCTTTTGGGTGGGTGGAAACGAACCTTACGTAGCAGGGCAGCCCAGGTGTGATGGGGACGATCTGCGGGTTTGAGGTCGGATAGCTGTGATGTACCAAGCCTTCATTTCCCCATCATCTAAGTTAATGTTTTAAAATGTGTTTATTAAAGGACTTTATACTGGAATAAATATCATAACTAGGTTCACACTGCTGCAAAAGGTATGGCAGAGGTGGTCAATATTGATCAAATCTGCCTTTTCAGTTAGAATAAAGGGAACATACAAAGAAAATTGTTTGCCCAGATTCCTAATTGGAAAGTAGTTTTTTAAACCTAATAAACCAAATAAATGATACACGAATAAATGTAAAAAATCTGAGTGAAGAGATGTGTGGTTCCTGGCTGCTGGTTCCCGGCCTGATGTACGTTTGCGTGTTTGGTGACAGGACTCTGGCGTTTGGCGTGGTGCTGCTGGTGGTGCCCTACCTGCCAGCCAGCAACCTGTTCTTCCGTGTGGGCTTCGTGATAGCTGAGCGGGTGTTGTACCTGTCCACCGCAGGCTACTGCCTCATCCTGGCCTACGCCGTGGCCCACTGCTGCGGCCGGTGGAGGAAGCACAAGGTAGCCAGCCCCGCCCTTAACCCCGCCCTTAACCCCGCCCTCAACTCTCCCCCCACCTAATCTCCACCCTCAGCCATACTTCATTGTAACTAATGGTCTTCGTAGTGGTGGATGCAGGTGCCCCGACCTGTCCGACCTTCCTGTTTTAACGTGCCTGACTGATCCATCCCTAACACCCACCCGCAGAAGTTGATCCGGGCAGCCACTCTGGGCCTCCTGGGCCTGAACGTGGCACGCTGCGCCTTACGCAGTCACCAGTGGAGGTCTGAACAGAGCCTGTTCACCAGCGCGCTGTCTGTGTGCCCGCTCAACGCCAAGGTGAGGCTGTGGGGCGGGGCAAGGGAGGGGTGTGGCCTCGTGGACTCCACGTATTTTCCCACTAATCGCACGCTGCTGAAAGTCCATTGTTAACGTCAGTGTTTCTTGAACCATTAACACGGCAATTATGACTGTATTTGAAGGGTTGTCAAAGACATTAATTTTACTGTCAGCGCATTCAAGATTGATGAATCCTTTTTTAGAAACAACACGCATCGCGTTTCGCCTAAAGACTTGACATCTGTAGTGTTTATTTTGGAGGTTAAAAAAAAAACTTTTTTGAGTTTTTGGTGAAAGGCAGTTGAAACTGCCCGTGTGACGGAGCTGATTACCTCATGGCTACCCCATTCCTTCCCCAGGTTCATTACAATGTTGGCAAAAACCTCGCTGACGGAGGCAGCCAGAATTCTGCAATCCAGTACTACAGGGAGGCGGTGAGGTACGGTGCGTGAGGCCGGCCCATCAGTGGCCACACCCCCTCTGGCCTCCACAGCATGCAGCCTTTCATCCAAATGCTTCATGTGCTAATATGCTAACGCTAACAAAACCAGTGCTACAGAGCCTGGGCTGGCATGCTAACAGCTCCCTTTTAGCCTTAATATTTTGGGTTAGCCATAAGCTGTTATTTTGCTTTAAGTGGTGAAGTGACCCGTATAGGAGTTTCTCAGTGGAAATGTTGAAGCATTAGCAGGTTTGAGAAATCGTATTAAGTTTGTTGACCTTTCTGTAGGTTGCACCCAAAATACGTTCATGCCATGAATAATCTGGGCAACATTTTGAAGGAGCGGAACGAGCTTCAGGAAGCAGAAAAGTTGCTCTCGACCGCCGTGCAGATCCAGTAGGTGGAGAGAAGACTCCTCTCATCTGCCATAACATCGATTGTGTGAACATGTCCTTAAGGTCTTTCTCTCCTCGAGTCTAGGTCTGATTTCGCCGCGGCTTGGATGAATCTCGGCATTGTGCAGAATAGCCTGAAGAAGTTTGACCAGGCTGAGCAGAGTTACTGGAACGCTATTAAATTCAGGAAGAAGTATCCAGATTGCTACTACAATCTGGGCAGACTGGTGAGCTGTGTGGTTTTGTCTTTGTAATGGGAGATGAAAAAATGCATTTGAGTCTACACCTCCAGGGATGATGATGATGATTGGTTCTTCATCAGAGGCTAAAACCTTGTGGGCTGTGATAAATGTTTTAATTTCATAGTAAAACCTGACCGTGTTTCCTCCAGTACGCAGACCTGAATCGGCACGTGGACGCTCTGAATGCGTGGAGGAATGCCACGATGTTAAAACCGGAGCACAGCCTGGCCTGGAATAACATGGTCATCCTGCTGGACAACACTGGTAAGGGTCCGGTCCGCACTGGGATAGTGACGGAGGCTCTGTTAGGATACAGCCTACAGGCCTGTTAGGATCATACTGAGAGGCTGACTGTTGGCACCATTTCTCTATAGCCATTAGTCATAATATCTGGACACATGGCATAATACTGATGTATAATGTTGATATAGTGGTATTTGTTGTTCTTACCACATGACATTGATGATGTAATATAGATTAATTTTACAGTTTATATTCCAAATGTTACATGACAAATGTAGACGCAGCAGCTAAATGACCTCCATCTGAGTATTCCACATATGGATAGAATGAAATGGTTCTTATTCTTGGAATGAAATGTAATGTTTCCTTTAAATATTTTTAGGAAAATTAACCTTTTAAAGTTGGTGTTATCCCAACCAATGTAATTTCACCATTTTAAATCCATTACGCCAACACATGCAACCCTGCGAAATCCCTTATATACATGCCTGAATCAAGATTCATTTTTCCTATTTATTAATGTCGCAGTAAAAGTCTAAACTTCTCTTGCCTCGGCAAATGTCACAAACTGAAAAAAAATATTTTCTAAATCTCACTGTCATCTTATACAGATAATTGCCTGTGCTGAAGAGTCAAATGCCTCTTATAACCCTTCCTTCAGTGGTAATAGAAGTTTGAAGTATTGTTGCATCAGACTAAACACTTTCATCTACTGCACATGGTTAATTATCTGTTGCCAGTGCCATGTCAACTGCATTATTGGAAAAAAAGCATCCTTCATTTGGAAGGCAGGCCATATTCAGATTCATATTACTATGGGCGTATGGAAACCTAGCTGCTCTTTCAGGGTTTAATGTAAAACAAAAAATGAAGAGGTTCAAGGTCTGGGGGCCCTGGAGCCACACGACCGGTTCCTCGTGGCAGTGTGAACGGGCAAGCAGGGACGGGCTGACTGGCGGGGACAGATGAAACCCAGCGAGGACTCGCCGTCCTCCAAATGGAGGCAGAAGTGCTCCGGAGTGCACGTGTAGACGGAGTGCTCTCATTACACATGACCTTGAGTGACCTCCTCAGGGAGAACGGAAATTATCCCTTACCCCCCCCCCCCCCCCCCCCCCAACCCAAACCCAAACGCTTGTTTCACCACCTCCTTATTCGTAGGCATGGCTCGGGCCTTACGTGTGTGTGTGTGAGTGTGTGAGTGTGTGTGTGAGAGAGAGAGAGAGAGAGAGAAGTGTGAACCTCCATTCTGCAGATGCTGAGTGTCAGGTGCACTCAGACACATGGGGCCTTGTCGTATAATTAGTCCCCCCTTCAGACCAATTAGCTTTGCTGCCCATTTTCTCCCCTTCAGCCTGATTACAGAATCCACTAGTAACTTCTGTCCAGTGCGTGTTCATTTGTTTGTGTTGCTGGACAGTCAGCGTTATTTATTTTTTTATGGCTGCTTTGTCATTAAATCAGTAACCAAATGACCTTTAATCACAATCTGAATAGTTGATGCAGCTAATCTCTCTTTGTTTATTGTGGGGAAAAAAGCATTAATTGTGCATACATTTTTTAAATGTTGGTATAAGAACTAAGGCTGGCATCTGAAGTTGCTTTACTGAAATACACCACCCAAACCCTTGGTACTCTCAAGCACAGAAAGTGTCAGAAAATTTGACAAAATTATACATCATATTTATTTTGACATATTTATTTTGACTTACCAGAGTGGAAATAAAGCTAACAAATGAAACGACTTCAGCAAATTAGTTATATTAGTGCAGCTGGTCCTATCATGTGGCCATGGCCAACACAGACAGCACTGGCTGTCTGAAACCCTCAGCACTCTGTGACTTTACACTACGTTCAGATTGTGGTAAGAGTCAACAGTGGTGGTTATGATATATGGAATATTATACCTTTCTCAAAACCATCCATTTTTGAAGATTGCTCTGTGGGTTTCCACATAAAGGTTTAAATTGAAAAATGTTTTAAACGATTCTGAGGAATACATCTCTGCCGCTTTTCTGCTGCCACAGTTGGAACCTGGAGATAAAATAGAAGTCCACAAATGCTCAAACATCTGCATTTATTTTCTAATTTCATTTATTCATTCATTCACTCATTCATTGACTGACTTATTTACACACATTAATCCATAGGCAGTATGTGGAGATACATGTACCACACTAGGCGATTCAAAATGAGAGTGAGCACTCATGGAAATAAACAGTGTTCTTTTAGCGTTGGTATCAAATTCAAGTTCCTTCTTGAATGTTGCTGGATCCCCAGCCCTGGTAAGAACCCAACATGATTAGACCGGAAGAGCAGAAATCAGCAGTGCTTGAAATTTATGTATTAAATGCTTTGTGTGTTGTTTTAAAGCCAGCCTTCCCCCTGCCGTGTGGAGAATGCTCTGATTCCAAAACAGATCCTCTTTAAGCAGACACTTCTCACAGCCAGGTTGCTCCTCCCCAGAGCGCCTTCACATGTTTTGTTTTCCCTGCTACCCAAAAAAAAGACAACCACACACACACACACACACACACACACACACACACACACACACACACCCACCCAAATCTCTGGCATCAGGAACTTTTTCCCACCCCATTTTTCAGCCTCGTCTCATTCCGAGACACCTTAACGTAAATGACCAAAAAATTATTGCATTTGAATTTCTGTCCGTCGCCATGTTCCTTGGTGGAGGGCCGAGTCTGAGCAAGCGGGTGGAGGCGGAGTCATGGAGGCGGAGTCACAAGGCCGGAGTCACGTCCCGCCTCCCGCTGTGCACCAAGAACCTTGGGTGCTCATGAATTCGATAAGGGGCCCGAGTCTGTGTACTGGGACCTCTCTGACTCTGTGGTCAAAGCGAGTTTTGACACCTGGATCGATAAGTCAGCAGTGCTTGTGTAGTAGCCTAATCAGGAAACTAAAGCAGTCGACCGTGTGCGGAGAGGAAAAACTCGCCTGGACACTACTGACAAATGAAAGGGTTGTGTGTGTAAAACGAGCAGTTCAGACCAGCGCTGCAGTCGACGGCAAACCCAGTTCATTGATCTGTTTGTTGTTCTACTTGTCAGCGCCATTGCCCACTCCAAATTACAGTGATATTAACTATCCTTGATATTCAACACAAGCTGCCACAATCATATATTTTACTATTCATACTCTCTTGTTCAGATGAGTCTATCTGATGTGTCACTGTTCGTTAATGGTTGTTCTTGTCCACGATTTAATTTTAGGCAACCTTGCTCAGGCAGAGTTAATCGGAAAAGAGGCTCTGAAGATATTACCTAAAGACCACACCATCATGTTCTCGTTAGCCAACGTGCTGGGGAAACAGGAGAAGTACAAGGTGTGTTTTTGCTTTTCTTGTGTGGAAATATTAAACTTTTCCCTACACCGCAGTAGAGAGCAGTAAAAGTAAATTCTTCAGACCATTTCATTTTATATATATATATATATATATATTTATATATATATATTTATATCTTTATATATATATATAAAGAATGTTGTGTACCAGTTCAAAAGCTCCCACTTAAAACTAGCTGGAGAAAACACACCATTACAGCGAGTGTTCATTTTCTCTTCAGGAGTCAGAAGGTTTCTTTCTAAATGCACTGAAGATCAACCCCAATGCTGCCAGTTGCCATGGCAATCTTGGTAAGTCCTAAAACATGTTTCTTTGTAGACAGGCGTGCAGGTTGTGATTCTCCAGCTTGCTCTTGGCTGGTGCCTATTCCAATTCTTATTTAAATCCCGCGTTTGTTCCACGAGACACTGGTGTTAAACTGCCAACAAGAGCCGGAGTGTCGTGATGGGGCTCCTGAACGTGAGATGCCACCGCGCGGGACACGTCTGTGCTTAACGGCCTCTTCCTCGTGCTGTTTCAGCCGTCTTGTACCACCGCTGGGGGAAGTTGGATTTGGCTAAGAAGCATTATGAACTCTCTCTAAAGCTGGACCCCAACGCTTCAGGGACCAAAGAAAACTACAACATGCTAAGGCGCAAGCTCGAGCAGCACGGCCGTCCGGCCACTTAACGCCCTGCGAGACGTTCAAGACCCACGCCACGAACGCCCACCTAGGTACAACGTCCACGCCAAGAACATACATGAGAGAAATGGCCTCATTTATACTGTGCGGTTTTGTGTGCTTACAAGTTGTCTTATAGATGCAGATTGGACAAGTAATGTGACTGGGTGCTGATTGTGGGGACATCAAAGCTCTGTCCATGCAGGAGGCTGAAGGTCTTGCGTTACATGCGGCCCTTCATCTTAAGGCATGTGGAAGACGTATGCAGCCACTTGTGTTTTAGTCCTGCCCGTCACCTTTGACCCCATGTTATGTCAGCTGGTCTGCTATTTATTAGTCTGTTTGACTTTGTAATTGTGAAGTATGTTAGAATTGGCCATTCATCAGGAATGTGTCGCTCTAGACCTATTAACGGACGCCATTTGAAGATCTCGGACGCAGAGCGAGAACCGTAGGTGTGAGGTTACTGTTGCCGTTGGCTTTTGTTAGTATTTTTGTTTATGCACATTCCAGAGCATCAAAGTAGCATGTTTGGGAGTGTGTGAGATCCACAGTCCTTCACTGGCTCCCGTCCCTGCGTGGTTAATGTAAGAAAGGTGTTGTGCAAGCATGTGTCATGACATGGGGAGGGGTGGGGGGGTTAGGGGGCATTCAGCCTGAGCAGGAAGCCACTGGCCACGGCACAGAAACAGCACAGCACGTAGCAGGAGGCTTCAAAGAAGGCTGGACACACACCCCGAGGGGCGTCCCCACCGTCTTCTCTGGAGAGTGGCCCGCAAGCGACGGCCTGACCCCGGGACACGGCTTCAGTCATCGCCTCGGCCCCTGGGGTCAAAGTTCGCCGCACTTTTTGTTTTTTCACCTGTTTCCTACTGCTGCAGGGGGACATTTGAAAGGCTGGTACTGCACGCACGAGAGCTTTGATTTGTTTGTGCAGTGTAAAACACAGGTGTAAAAGGTACGCCCAAGAAATAGGGGGTTTATGACGCCGCAGGAGAACACTATGGCTGATTAGACAAGGAAATGCCCGTCATTGATGTAGACAAAACCATAGTGATTGTCATAAGAAAAGAGAAACAGAAAGAAAAAATGTTTGATGCATTAGAAAGGACCAAACCCATAAGATGTGTTCTCATCCTGCCGGTGTGTAACCCCGTTCTTCTCTATTACATGAGCTTTGGCCATTCTGTGATTCATTTGTTCACAGCTGTTTCCTGTCAGCAGCACACGTGCAACTTCACACAGACTCTGTACACTTGCGGACTGTTGAGTTGAATGTGTTTTAAATCAAATCACTGTATCCCGTTTAGTCATGAACCAGTTCCCATGATTCCCATTGCTTTTGTCCAGTTTAATTATATAATTAAAAATTTCTAAGTCATTCCATCACAGAGTTTTTGTCTCATGTGGTGCTAAAAATCTGATAAATATTCTTGGCAGTATCATGTTGAAGTTGAACAGAAATGGAGTCTCAATTATACATTACAGTGCAGTAGCCAACAGAGAAGAGCATGATGTATAAATATATAAGATGGGCCAGAGTAAAGCAGACATGAGCTCCAGCAATGACCCACTGCTGTATGGGCCTTTTAACTGGTCCACTAGTGGGTACCTTTCATTTATTTAGTCAGTGTTGAGTGTTGTAATCTTTGTCAGTTTGCCCAATGCCAGGTAATGTATGTGGGGGTGGGGGGGCATAAAAACATTCAATCACTATGTTTTGTCTACCACTTTAACATGCACTGATGCATTTTGGAACTAATGTAACTAATCCTTGAGGTGCAATGGAGATTCATTGGTATACACTGGTATGCAGACTATAAATCAGACAGTCGTTTTGTCTTTACCCATGTAGCCGTGTGATGTGATTGGAAGGGAATGTGCTTGGCTACACAATCATAAAGCTATTAATAATTCATTGTGATTGTCCTCAGCATGCAGATTTGCTTGAGTTTGTCTCACTGACTTTCTGACTACACCAGGATTCTTGCATCAGGGGCTCTGCTGGATCACATTCAGATTTTTGTGAACTTATAAAATTCTTTCAAGGTTAATTGAGACTATTCATCCATATATACTTTATGGCATCTTAATTTTACATTTAATTTCCCCCATTTTCCTACTCGATCCTAGAGGCTGGATTGGCAATGCGTAAATATATCATCATATAAATACATGTACCAATTAGCATGTCATGCCATTAGTATGCATGACTGTCTTTAGGACAGCAATTATTGCAATGCCTTAAAAACCCTTTAAAATGGCCATATATGAGTTTATATTCCATTCAAACCGTTATGCATGGAGCACACTGCGTTTCTAACTCCTAATGTTACACCTGTCTCTATACGCCTCAGGTTACGTATCACTCCAAACTGAAACTTAAGGCTCACATAGAGTATAAAGATGTCTTGAAGTTAAATGTTATTAAAATAAGCTTTATAATTTTTGTAATAAAAAAAAATCAGTGTTAAAAAATATATATATATATTAATTGTCAGCATATAATGTGTTTTTTTTTATTTTATTATTAATGAACGAATTAAGTTTCATTTATTACCTTATTGGAAGATGGATAAAGGACTGTAACATTGATAAACAACATCATTCATTTTAAAACTTGAGGTTTAACAATCCTGGTGAAAGTGTCCTACAACCTAACGTTTAAGATGTTATAGCAATTCTTTTGTCATTTGGTGCACATTTGTAGGTGTTTGACAAATATTTATTCGTTTAGCCTTATTGACTATAAGGGTGGATGGCAGAAAGATCCATATATGGGAATGACAATATCTTACCACAGGAGGTGTCGGTGATGGGCTGTCGGAGTTCTCCCACACCCAAGTGCTTCTGTTGGACCAGGTCCTTTACTAAGAAGAAAGCAAATTTTCAACATCTGATATTGTAGCTACATTTTGCATGGCGCTAGTGACATTAGCTCTCCGTCTCTAACGTACGTTTAGACGAATCAGCCCAGTTTGCCGTTTTACAGATGGGAGCCCCTCTGACAGACTGCTAGTCAATCTGACAGGATGTTGTCAATGTTGCTACTGTAAAATGCTTCCCTGCCCACCCTGCAGTCCCTTAAACCAAACTAATGGGCTGTGGTGCCAGCTCGCCGGCCCTGCCCTATCATTGATATACATTTAGCAAATCTCCTCCAACAGTAGCTTCATCCGGCATGGAGCACCCGCTCCGCTCACACAGGGTCGGGGTTTACACACACACACACACGCACCGCAGCATTTTTAAAGAATGTCACACTATTCGGTTACCGCTCCCCGGTCTTGCCGTTGACTTGGTCGCTGATTAATTTTTGGCGAGTGTGTAAGTGAAGCTCGAAGCCAGCTGCTGGTCTGGGCTTGTACAATTAATATAATGGACACGGCCAACTCTGGCCCAGTTGGCATGTCCACCACACACATTTAAAAACCTGATTATTAAGCGATTTTTGTTATAATAACCCCTTTGCGTCTCTGCCTAAAATGTCCCAATGCATTCTTAAAATGAACAGACCACAATTATTTAATTTTAGACATTTCACGCTTAAACCTTCTAATATGAATTCTACACAGCCGATCCGGTGTATTCACAATTCGATGGTGTAAAATACAAGACTATTTCTTCCGATGAAAGACGAGACAGAATCGTTAAGGAGGCGCGTTATTGTAATAAGCATACTCGTGTTTTAAATAAAGAAACTCTTCTTTTCCTTGGGGGGCGAGGGTCGAAAATCATTTTCGTCAGGAGCCCTCTGAGCTGTTTTGCAAAACAAAATGAAGCTCTCTGGATCTTATTGAAAATACGGAGCGCCGAGACTGAAATTTATTAACTGGCACCAGTTAATGCGTGCATTATTCATTTCTGGAGAGCATGAAAAATGATTTAAAGAGGTCTGAAATTGCAGCTGTAAAGGCTGACTGCACAGCACCCATCTTGTTCATTTGGCCCTTTTGCTGTATCGGAGGGGTGTGATCCTCTCCCCGGACGGACCTTACAGTACCAGCTGTGCACTTCTCACAAGGGGGCCAGCCACTGCGCATGCGCGCGGCCCGCTCCGAACAGATGGGGAAGTACATCAGAGCGGCTCTCCTATGTCCTCTCACTGTTATTAAAAATACAATATCCTCCCCTTTTTAGGGGGTGGTGCGAGGCGGGGTGATGGCGGTGGGGAAAACAAGTATGTTGAAAAGAAAACCCTATTGTCGGTGCCCGTTTTGTGAAGAAGCATGAGGCGAAAAAAAGATGCGAGACACCTTGGGACTCCGTGTTTGTGTTTGTTGTGGAGAGATTGTAGTGGTTCGCTTTTTATTTTGTGTCTAGGTCCACACACACACACACACACCCAACAAGCCCAGTTCTCCCCGTTTCTGCCTTGCTTTCCTCGTCTGTGAGGGCAGTGAAGAGGAAACGGTGCCAGTGGCATATGGCCCTCCACTGCGCTAAACATCCACACGGACGACAGGTCCATCAGTCACAGCGGTCCAGTCCAACAGCTTCGGCCCGGTGCTGCTCCATCTCCGCAGAAACACCGGTACTCCCCGACAGCCCACGCCGACACCACAAACCGCAAAGCGTGAAATACCGTGTCTGCACCCACCGTGTCGGCCAGGTTAAAATGAGGAATAAACAGGCCATTTAAAGCTCTGAGTTCGGGACCCGGGCTCAGCCCAATTAATGCACAGCATCTGCTCTGCAGGACCAACACAGGAACTCCTGAGACGTTCAGGAGATCCGAGACCCAAACCCGCTTCCTGTCTATTACAAACAGCGGCGGCAAGAACTAAACCGGTCAGTGGATTGGGACAAATTGAGCTATTCTTCTCGAACCTTCCCCTGTTTCTATGGAGAGGGTTCTGCCTTTGTTCTTACTCGGGCTCGGTGTTTTTCTGCCAAATTTAACAGAAGGCTGAGAGGGTACCGGGGCTTCACCCCACCGACACCTTCTGGTGCGGAGCAACTACTCACGGACGGTCTGAACCCCGCCGCCTGCTCAGAGTGAAATACTGTCATTAGGCCCCGCAAATGGGACACCTTTCCTCCTATTGCTAGATTATATATATATATATATATATATATATATATATATATATATATATATAAAATCAATCAGACATTTAATCCATGAATTTTGTACGCTCGCATCCTCCCAAAAAGCTCAAAATTACATTTCATACATATGTTCGTTGTAAAGCATTTAATTTCTTGTAATGACGATCGCGTGGCGTTTTCCCGTGTATATATCCCTTTAAGAAATAAATATGATTTATGATATTGGAAATGTCCAATGAAATTAATAATTCATGCAGGTATAACTGTTCGTGTAATTGTAAAACGAGTATTTGAACATGACTGGTATAACTCGCAGTGAACAGTATTAAAAATGAATTGAGCTATTAAATGTGAATAAGTGTGAGCAATATAACAGTTATTCATTTTTTATTACGAGAGAGCGACTGCGGTTCTTCAAGTGACCTTCGGGGGCAGTGTTGTCTACAAAAATATAACCCAACAAGCTCCTTTTTAGTCATGCAAGAGAAAAGGTGATAATTTAAGATGTTTTTTAACCACAGAGGTGACTTCTTTCTCTACCTGAAAGAAACATGTAACGTACCCTTCTCCCTTTTTCCAATTACGTGGTGGTTGCATGATCTACACAATGCTTTAATATGTGACAAACAAGACAACTGAATAAAACCAGTGCATAATGTAATGTATTCAATAAACAACATAAAAGTGTCAGGAACAAATATTCACAATTATCATGTCCTTTTCAAAAAATGAAATCGCCTCACATTGTGTGTATATCAATGGGTGGGATGCGTGATGCAAGAAGCATGTGTTTATCATCTAATTAACACTTCCAAAACAAACAGGCGAGCTGAAGCCACGGAGCACGGCTGTTTTGCTGCTGTTGTTTTTGTTGCTGTTGCTAATGCACTATTAGATTTCAAAAACCTTTAAATGGCTCCAATTAAAGTCTCACTCACTGTGCTCGTATTACTAAAATGACTAATTATGCAGATGGATATCATCAGAGCCGGTGCGTTTGCGTCTGGAATCAAAAAAGCCATTTACTGAACGAGCGTCCTTTCCATCTGCTGGTGAAACGTTACGACGTTGCAAAGGGAGAGTCAACATGTGCAGTCTGCACGAGGAGCGCGTGGCGCAGGTGAGCGCGAGCGCCAGGGTTCCCCTCTTCACGCGCGGATCCTTTTGATGTTAGTCTACCTCAAGACGACCTCACACGAATGCACAGGGCAAAGTTGCCTTCATAAATCACTCGCATGAGTGGAAAAAAATCCTCTCACGGCTACGTTGATGCGCAGACTCGTTGTTTCAATTGTTTACCGAATTATTGTTAATTTAAATCAACAATAAGCTCCTTGCTGCTTATTTCCGTTCAGTATGCAAACGGGCCCGTTCTCCTCAAGCTTGGGTAGTGATGGCCTGCGTTTTTTCTTCCTTGCTCAGTTCGCTGTGTAATCTCCCCATTAATAAGTCATGATTACAGAGACATTAAGGAGCCACAACAGATTCTCCTGCATTTGAATGCTAAGCATTGTTAGCCATGCGCTTAACCGTCACATATCTGCCCCTTTTCCACCTGGCCCAGTCCATACATTGTGGATTAGGTTTGTTAGGGTTCCCCACTCTGCCTACGGCCCAGGCACTGGGGCAGAACTGGGAGTGAATGTGCACCCACACAATCCTCCTGGACTTCTTTGTCCCAGTAATTATGCACACATAGTGTTGTGTGTGTGTGTGTGTGTGTGTGTGTGTGTGTGAGGGAGAGAGAGAGAGAGAGAGAGAGAGAGAGAGAGAGAGAGAGAGAGGGAGCCAGAGTGTTTTTATTGCTCACAACAAAGTGATCAAGTAGCATATCGCACATGACAGGATGTGAAACACATTCATTTGCATGAGTGTAGAAGCCGCCCGTCTTTGCTTTATGTGTGTGACTGACCGACGACTCCATAAAATTCACTTTAGCTGCAGGGGTCCTGGGACCTTGCTAAATACTGCTACAATACTCCTGTCAACAGCCTGTCAATCACTAGAGAGCAGGCTTGATTAAAACTAGCTGGACTCGGTCGCTGCAATTTCATACAGTCTGACCAGAGCATATCCTCCCTCATTCGGGCGTTCTCTGCTGTATTGACATATTGGATCAAAACATGATCTAAATTTGCTAAACAGTTAATACCAGGCTGATCCAAGCAGTCTGCAAAGCCATAGATGCTTTATGTACAATGATCAGATTCAATTTGGCAGAAGACGCATGATTCTTTTCTCTGACCAGTGGAAGTTTTAATATGTTTAATGTGCTGTTTTTAGGTAATGGCATCATTAAATGATTCCATTCCTTGAATTGGATGGTGTTTATTGTTGATTAAAAGAAAAAAAAAGCAAGATGTGTATTTTTTGGGGGATGAGGTGTTGATCAGTGACCAGTGGTGCAAAATGTACCGCTGAAGATGAAAAAATCTAAACAAATCAGATTTTTCATTCTGGATGCTTTTCTATTGTATTTAGGGAGCAGTAGGAATCTTAAAGTAGCCACAGCTTGACATGACGATGAAAATAGGGGCCCAGGAATCAGGGAGCAATCTCTCAACTGCATTAATGACACTGGACACTTCTGCGTCTTTGAACAGTGATTTACTTTACACTTGAATTACAAACGTACTAAACAAAACATACAAAAACACGAATAACTCTTGTATCATGTTTTGAGAGGCTACGTCTGACCTCTTTGGCAAGAAATATTATTTTGCAAAGAAGTATGAGATTTTATGTTTTAAATCTTTCAGAAATTGCTAAAGGTGACCAAACCATGTAATTTGTGAAGGTAAAAAGCTAATGTGCAGTGTCATACCTGCCACCTGATATTTCGGTATAAAATATAAAAAATATTTATTTAAACTATTTAGCGAGGTCAGAAACTTGTCACCCATGACTAAGTGTATCATAGATTATTTAAAATAAAATCTATGAAAGCAAAACAGCTATATTGTAAAAATCAACCCCAAAGTATTTACTTTATTAATAGCGTTAGTATAAATACGTTGTGCAGGTTTATGTAAATGCGTAATGACTCTTCAGACCAGAGTCTTTGTTTCTCCCTGAATCAAAGAAATAAGAGCTCAGTGTCACTCTTTCTTCTGTTCATTGGTTTCACACTCCATTAAATTATTAACAAGAAAAGGAAAACACAAAGGTCTTTAGAGCAGAAACGACGAGACATGGCAGTCAAATCAAATCAGAATGGAAGTGGAGAGTCTGAGGTTGGGGCCACGGCGGACAGCTGAATCCACTGCTCCTCAAACCTCTGATAGACAAAGGCCCCCACAACACTGCAACACTGGGCTCTTCAGCCAACGTACATGTTGTTCTCCAAACACATGGCCTTGGACTGGAGATGGAGCATCTTTGAAATGTCGCCTTTGCCTTTTTAAAGATAGAAAGTATAAAGCCATGAGAACACAGTGGGTTCATAGAGCATAAAGGAAGGCAGTGAGGGAGAGAAAGAGAAAATGAGAATAGGTATATAAAGGATAAGCATATCTATACGTGTGTTACTATTGCCAAGTGAATTATCTGTACATTTATAAATATACACATTTATTACTGTGGCCAGATAAATGAATTACTTACCCCACTACACTCTACAATGTGATCTCTTTAGTGTGATCTCCAGACCCCTGTGCTTTTAAAATGAGAAAAAAAACATAAATATGTTTAATTCAGAGTGTAAAATGACTTTAAAAGAGAATCACATCTTCACTTCTCCTGCCCTAGAGTTAAAAATAACAATTTCATCCACAGAAATGTGATATTATTCATTTTAACAAAGGTGAACACCTCTTAATAAATTAACAATAAACAATCTGTTAAAACAACAATGTACACCTGGGGGTTCAGTTTCCAAATTGTAAACATTGATGGAGGCTGAAAGACCGTATCATACTCTCAATATGTACAGACTGTTTTGAATATCTAGTATGACACTTTTACAGTTGCAAATAATTTTTCAATATATTACTTTTGTACTTGATATTTTTTTGTTCAGTTCCTTTAAAATGTTTTTTGTTCTAGTCACTTTTAGTGCTTCAAACCAAATATCCATTTCACTCTCTTGAAGCATAAACTACAATGTCTACTTGCATTTTAATAGATTTCAGTCCTACCAACTAATGATGGAAATCTTTGAGTTCATACTTGGCCAGAACACATTTCATAACAAAAATACATATTTTTTCTTTATTTAAGGCACGATTTAAAAGTTTTGAATAATCTTTTCACCATTGTGTTTAAATTGACACTGTTTTATGCATTTATGATCCAACATACATGAACACCTATTCTAACCCAGGAAAGAAACCAGGAGAAGTTGGTTTATCCTGCAGGTCTTCCCTTCAAATGAATTGCAACAAGACAAAAAAATGCACTTGCAGGCAACTGATAAAGCACTTTAGTAATGTGAATGAGTGAAAGATTTCAGCACATATTTCATGGGCTAAATGGATGAAGGCAGGTACATTTGAACAAACTTATCAAAGCCTTTAAAAGTGCATCACTGTTCCGTCTCAACTACTCAGCCATGAAATTATAATGGATCTCTTTCCATGTGGAGGACGATTACAGACACTGAAGGGTGTTATTGTAAAGGGAGAGAAAGGCTTCATTTCTTGTCGCAGGTGTTTTAAATCCCTCTGTGGAACAGCAGACTGGGCTAGAAGGCCTGGCAGATACAGCCTTGCAGACTCCGCTTTAAGGTTAATTCAAAATCACAGTTGTGCCCTTTAAATCATAACCATCACCCTATCAGACTGACCAAAATACATCGTATCCACACACATTAAAATGCTTTTCTCTTAGGCATTTCTTTATTATTTTATGTGAAAAACAATGAAAACAAAAACCAACATATCAGCTAAATGCAGCTTAAGAATGAGGGATTTTGGGTGAATCGTCAGGGTGAACCATTAGGAGAGAATCAAAGTCTAGCTCACCGCTTCTCCCGGTAGCTCAGTCAGAGAGGCCCCAACTGGGGACAGAGCGGCTGTGGACCCCTTTCGTCCCCTAGCTTGTTGGACACCGCCTCTGCACTGTGTCCAGGCGAGTGAGAGACACACGTGCTGGCTTCTAGCAAATTCTGTGGCTTGTGCCGACCCAGCATGGCAGCCAGCTTACTCAGCTAAACACCTATCCACAACCCGCCCAGCCCACACAACCCCCCCCCCCCCCCCCCCCCCCCCCCCCCCCAACACTACCATCCAGGTCTGTTCCTCTTGTCAACGGGCTGACGGCTGCACTCCCAGACCCCTCCAGCATGAGCCAGGCTAATTAAAGCCCTCCTCCAGCAAACCGCATGCGGCGACTGGGTAGCACACAGAGGAAAGCCTGCCGAACTAGACAGCGAAATATTACCTCAACCCTGAAGCTCATCCTCGACTAGGACCTGATATTAATGTGATTATAATTCCTATACAGATAGCCCTTTTTCTGGTCAGTGCAGCTATTATGCGCCGTTAGCTGTAACGGTTCAGGTAAGAAGGGCCACGTGGCCTGCTGATATTTTACCGGCAGTCCAGAAGATGGCAACATATCTCTGATTCATGCATAGGAACATTTGTTTATTTATTTATGGAAACGGCCTCCCTGGTTTGGGGAAGTCTGGCGGTGGGCGCGCAGCTCAGGTAAGTGTGCTAAATACAGGACGGTGTTAGCGCACACTACCGGTCAAAACACGGTGAAGCCGAGCTTTCTCTCTCAGGTTCTGGAGTGGATGAGAACGGTTATTTCAGAAGTTTCACTTTCACTCAGGCGGAAACTACAGCATTACACAGGCGCACTGGGCTTACTTTACTTTACAAGTGATACTTTTACGGTACTGACGAAGCTTAACGTCCGTGACTGGGTAGATGGCGGCAGTTTTGCGCCTGCCCAGTTGATTTAATGCCGCCAAGACGTACACTTATTGCAATTAAAGCACGCACGTCTCAAGAGCCACGTGTCTGGGGAAGATTACAGGCCAGATAAAAGCCATTTGCTCGCCTGAGACGGAGCTAAATTGAAGCAGCGGAGAGAGAGATTTGCACGGAGCAGTCACCTCCGTCTTAAAAAAATAAGCCATTTCCACACCAACCTTCCTAAGATAATTGTGAGAGTGCATTACTGACCAGAGAACGCAGGAATAAGCGTATAATTACTCTGGATTTCCCGTGTCAGGGGTTATCCTCTGCAACTCGTGTTTGAATACTAGTCGTTGGTCTCACGCGCGCTCACGTGCGCTCACGTGCGTGCTTCCTCTGTGCACCAGCAAGGTAATGCAGGAAAACCCAGCGTGTGTTGCAGCTCTCCGAATCAAGTGAAGCTGGACCGGTGCCTAACCGGAGCGGGGCAATGGGCTAAATGGCGCAGTTGGGACAGCAACAATTAGAACAGTCGCTTGTGATCGCAGGCCAAGTGAAATGCGGCACCGCGGGACGCAGCCAAACGAGAGCTACGCATTATCCCGCGCGGCGCTGCTGGATCCGGCCCGTATCGAGCAGCGCCGGATTAAAAGTCTGCCACTCGGGTCCGTCAGGGATAGCGTGCTAGCGGGACGGCGTCTCTCATTAAAATACACACGAGGTGGAACGGAATTGAGGCTGTGGCTGGGGACGGTCGCTGCTACCTAGGAGGCCAGGAAGAGCGTCACGGCTCTGGCTTGTCTAGAAGAGTGATCTATACAGCTTTAGCATAGACCTACTGCTCCGCTTAACAG
This sequence comes from Brachyhypopomus gauderio, assembly GCF_052324685.1. Lineage (NCBI taxonomy): Eukaryota > Metazoa > Chordata > Actinopteri > Gymnotiformes > Hypopomidae > Brachyhypopomus > Brachyhypopomus gauderio. The sequence continues at coordinate 4,808,590 of NC_135214.1, forward strand.
CGCGGATCAGAGTGTGAATCCTCAATTATAGTTTCTACATCCCTGTGGCCTTAAGTCAAGGCAACATGAAGCACACATTAACTTGAGTCTTAAGCCAAAAGAAGAGTAATCAAACCAACCCTCGCTCACAGTGAGCATGTACATAAAGTTGTGCATCAGCGCGAACTAAAGTTGCTGTCGTTTTTTTAAATAAGTCTTAGCGATGAACGAATATTCAAGTCGAAGAAACAGAAACGAGGCATGTGTATCCACAGCTGAGCGCACGCATCTCGGCCAGGGCCGCAGGGCCCAGAGCGGGGCCTGACCCGTACCGCCGGCCCCCGGGCATGTCCTGTTTGATGCTCCTTGGGGGTTCCATCATGTGGTTGGCAGGCTGGCTGATAAACAGGCTTGTCCCAGGGGAGCGGAGCACTCAGAAGGGGAGGCGGGGGGGGGGAACGCGTCTCCTGCAGCAGGCCGGGGGAGACGGAGAGTGCCGGCGATACAGATGTGAGCCTGGAAGCGACAGAAGGTATCGTCGTACACCATGTTTATTTTTCTACCTCTCCTGGAGGAAAAAGGAGGCTCTTGATCTGGAACTGAGCAAAACAGTTAGCTTTTGTTTCAGGAGATGAAAACCAATGTTGCCAAGAGGAGGGGTGAGAGAATGAAAGAGCGAGAGGGGAGGGTCCGGCGGCTAAACGTGGCACGAGGGTGGTCACTAGTGGCCTGCCGTGACCCCTGACCTCTGATGCACATGATCAAGGGGAGGAAGACCGCCGAGTCTCCGTAAGACAATACAGAGCAGGAGGTGGTGGGAGAACACATGGGAGTATAAAGAGCTGAGATCTCTCTCTCTCTCTCTCTCTCTCTCTCTCTCTCTCTCTCATTTGTATGAGTGAGAGACTGGGGAACTAGAAGGTGAGATATTTCCACTGAGTCATTAGCTGTTAGGTGTCTCTTGCATGGCCTACTTTACATATTCCCATCAAATGATCATGAATTCATGCCGTTTCAGAATCCTTCAGCTCCAGGTTTAGTTTCCGTTCTCCCTCTCTACGGCTAACGTACTGCACTGATGTTCCAAATGCATCTCTGCAGATTGCACATGTGTTCTAACACGTGTTTTCGCTGAGACGGAAGAAAGAATGTGTGTGTGTGTGTGTGTGTGTGTGGGGGGGGGGGGGGGGGGGGGGGTGGTGTGTGATGCACCAGTGCACAGTGCATCTGCAGTTGGAGCGGTGGCAGCCTGTTAGCATTGCGCCTTGACAACTCCATCGGGCCGGTCTCGAGGTAGCTGTCAATCAGGCCGTGTGTCCTTTATTCCACGCAGCACTCCGAGGACGGTTTTCTGTTTCTCCCGCAAAACGCATGACAGTGCCGCTATGGCTCTATTTACACATGTGCACAGTTGTTTGCAGAACGCTTGTAATCAGAGAGAGAGAGCGAGAGAGAGAGAGAGAGAGAGAGAGAGAGAGAGAGACGGTACAAAACAGCAACAAGTATAGCTGCCTACGCTCAAGGCCGTTAATTTCCGAGATTGGCGTTTGAAGTGTGCGCTTGCTCCGGCAACGGCGTGGCGCTAACGAACAAAGACTGCACTTCATTCTCTTTGGAGAGACACTGCTTCATTTGCAACTCGCTCTAATTAGATTAACGATGTTGTGGCATACAAAGTGGGCCCACTTCACATTGGACGGCATGTGAATTAGGACAAACACTTATTTCAATTCCAGGCAGAGAGCGGCAGTGGCTAGGGTATTTAGCATAGCCCTTTATGGTGGAATGAGATGTTAATTGTCTGCCATTACCTCTAAACTGCTTGCTTGTTGTATTAATCATGTGCTAATTGATGCGGAGATAGAAACGTAGCCATGGGCGAGGGAGTCAGGGCGGGAGAGGGGGAAGATGGTGGATAAAGTGTTATCGTGTAAACCATATGGTGATGGCATTGCTTTTAAAGCTCCTCTACATGCCTACCAGCTCCAGTTCTGTTGAGACGTCCTGCGCCTCCAGTGGAACTCTCTCTCTCTCTCTCTCTCTCCTCTCTTTTTTATTTAGTGAGTTTAAGAGAAAGACTTCATAAGGCAGGCACACGTAGCGTGAAGGTATCATCTAGCTGAAGTACGGGCAGCGAGGGCGATGCAGGGAGAGGCCGACATCCCCTGCGATGGAGCCGCGTGGTGTCAACACCAACCCTCTTATGCAGTACCCATCCAGTCCCCTGCGATATGTCACCAAATGTGACAACATCGAGAACATGAGACTTAAAAGAAGTGAGACAGAGTGAGAGGAGAGATGGGGAGACGAGAGACAGCATTGGGAGCCCAGTAAGTGTTTCTCACTGGCTATGCCGTCCCCAGGCAGTGCCACTGGCCACATGCTACACAAGGGTGCAGCACCCCAGAGACTCCGCCTCCATCTCCAGAGGCTCCAACCCCACCCCACTCAGTAGCACCTGTCTGCAGCTTCCCCACGCCCCCTCGGACTCTAGCATGGCCATCGAACCACATCTGGCTTCATGAACAAACCTATAAAAGAAGACACCATTGTTAACACATAGTGATGGTGTTAAGGGCGGAGCTTAATTCTGTAACAATAATAATAGGATGACTGGTCTGATTCTAGCCAGCAAAACTAAACAAATGAGCTGCTATCAGTGTTTTGTAGGTTTGACTTTTTAAAGGTTAATGACATTTTACCCTCAGGTTCATTAAAGACATCCATGATGGCAATGGAACAGTCTACTGCTGTGCTAATGACCTTTTTCATTTTTTAAAAATGCAGATTTAATTTAGGTTT